>NW_026111798.1:552022-559522 GCF_024679095.1 Eriocheir sinensis
CATGATCTCTTTAGGCCGAGAATCATTTAGGCCATGATCCCTTTAGGCTGAGAGTCGTTTAGGCCATGATCCCATTAGGCCGAGTCATTTAGGCTGTGGTCCCTTTAGGCCGAGAGTTATTTGGGCCGTGATCTCTTTAAGCTGAGAGTCGTTTAGGCTGTGATCCCATTAGACCGATAGTCATTTAGGCCGTGTTCTATAATTAAAACAAGTAAGAAAAATAATAATTTTATTCATAGGTAGCCCTATACTGTTGTCCTTAGGTAGAATTATACAAAACACATTTACATGTCTTTTTTTTTAATTTAACACATTCAAATAAGCGACTACTCAACATGAGGACCAGTCCTTTTCCTGATGTATGTAAACCAACACCCCACTTGATACATATATCCCAAATATCTTTTCATTGGTGAGCATTCATAGGTAAGGAGCAGACAGGTGTCTGCATGCAGAGGTGTAACCAGACCGAGATTAGCAAACAGCTGAACCAGAAAGTGGCGAAACCTCTGCAACCTGTTCTGGTTCACTCCCAGGAACTGGAGGTCTGTTGCTATCGGGTTTCCTGGCAGACAGCAATTCTTTCTCCCTCCTCACTCCATCTGGCCTCCCTACCAGGTTTAACCCAGTTTTAGGGAACCCCTCCACCCTTGACCTCTGCCTGGGAATGGCCCTATCCTCCTCGCTAATGTTACAACAAGCCTGTTCATGGATAGTGACCATCTTCCTGTTGTGACTTCTTTCTAACAGTTCCCCCTCCCCTTCCCAGTCATGCAGATCCTATTGGTCTTCTCCACTCAGTGTCTGTTTTCACCCCAACAGATCCACATTAGCTGACCTGTTGGATGGTTCTACTGCTCCCAGCCTGGCTTCCAAAGCAGTCAACCTTACCAGGACCTTCTTACAAAGTCCAGCCATCTACAACAAAGGTCCACATGTAACCTGAAGCTGTACCTGCTTACTCCATCTTTGGGCTCTAGAGGCTGTGGTGTCACAGCCTGCACAGCCACCAAAACTCCAAGAAGAAGAAGAACATTGACTTAACAATGGCAGGACTGGATAATCACAGTCAAAGTAGTACTGTTATGAATCCTCACGCTCATGTATTCGTGAAGTGTAATTTCTGCAACAAAGACTTCACCAAAGACTGGAGCAGGAAAAGACATGAAAAGAAAGTTCATGGTGTAAACACCACAGACAACTATGAAGTGGCAGAGATAACAGTTCCTGATGCTTCAAAAGTGTGCACTTACTGCGATAAAGTTTTTTCCACCTCCTGTAACAAACGAGCTCATGAACGTCGACAGCATGGTGTGAACCCTGGCCCTGTATCCCATTCAGATGGCCCAACTATTGTGCAATGTACAGAATGCAATGTGACTTTTGCTACCCTTACTGCTTACAGGGAACACCTTTCTTTAGTCCATGACATTGAGATTCACAAAGCTCAGCATGAGTTTACTTCTGAGGAAGGTAAGCTGCATTGGTTAAGGAAATGTGGTTAGTTAAAGTAGCTATTCATAATTTAAGAAAACTGACAAACTGAGTTGGCATTATCCTCATATGAGTTATGACCAGAGATGGGCAGTATTGTATTTTAAAAGCATTTAAATACATTTTGTATTTGAAAATTTTATTTTCATACACAAAAATTTTACAGTATTTAAATAAATTTTGTCAAGGTATTTGGTATACTTTTTTCAAATACATATTAAAATACGTTTTTTATATTAGTTTTATAATAGGCAAATTTTGTGCAGTCACAAAATTGACTTGATATCGTCTTTACTTGTCTAGTCCTATGAAAATCCAAGTTAAGTTGCCCTGTCCTCCACAAAACATGACATGTCCCTTATCTGATGATTGTTGCTGGGCAGAGTGTCACACGTAAAAACATCAATTGGTATATTTTGTAGGCCTATGGCCCTCTACCAAGTTTTTATGATAATATTAGTCATGTTAATATTAAACAGGGACACATCCAGGGGATAGTTTAGGCCGGCCCCGGGCTTCAACACTCCTCTCTCAGCAGATCATTTGTGGAACAGTAAAAGTATGATAGTGGATGGTAGGCTTGTAGGTGGTAAAATAGATGTGACTGCAGTACAGATAATTAATTTTAAACGTCTAATGAGGAAGAAGACAATTGGGGAAGCTACTGTATCAAATATGGGTATGGGAGCAGGTGGAAAGCCCGCTTGTGTGCAGAAAGAAGTTGATAGAGCATTAGTAGAGAAAACAATATCTAGGTTAGAAATGTGGTAAAACTGCAGGTATGTATGGATTAGCCCCATAAATTTTTCTATGGAGATGTAGTGGTAGGGTGGACATCATATATGTGTAAACTTGTGTGGAGGCAGAAAAAAGTTCCGTGGGAATGAAGGAAGGCAATAATTGTGCATTTCTACAAGGGTAAAGGTAGTGAGTGAGTGCAATAGCTATAGAGGGACTATAAAGTTCAGTGTACCTGGGAAAGTTTTTGGGAGATTACTGATCGAGTCTGATCTGAGTCTATGGAATGTTCTAAGAATATATGATATAGGAGGATAGTTTTTGGAGGCAATTAAGACATTTTATAGAAGGACACGTTCATGTTTGAGGGTGGATGGAAAGCTTAGTCAGAGATTCGACATAAGAGTGGAAGTAAAGCAGGGATGTGTGATGTCACCATGGCTGTTTAATGTGTATTGGATCGTTGTATGAGGAAATGAAAGCCAGAGTGGGGAATATAGGAGCAAGTCTATGTAGGTGACAGTAGTAAAAAAAAATACCAAAACAATTAATTCTCCACAGATTTCTTGAGATGGAAAGACTGTATGGAACTGGACATTGGAGTCAATTACACGGCTCATTCTGGACCAAAGAAATCATGTGATGGCACCAAACAGATATTCTACTGTCGAAGATCAGGTGTTCAGTCAACGAAGATTTCCAGTAAGAGTCGTGCAGAAAAGAGCCAAGGTAAATAATCTTGTATATGTAAATGGATTAATTAATCTCAGTAATAAACCTTACACTATTTTTTATATTTGCTAAAATGTGTGGTTACAATTAATTGGCTAGAAAAATTAAGTAACCTTGTTCTTACATCACACACCTAATTATTTTTTTTTTTTCATTTTAATTCTAACAGGTACCTGTAAGATGGGGTTTTACTGCACCTCATCAATTGAAGTTGTGAAGAAGGATGAAAAGATTTGTGTGACCTTTTACTCTGACCATCGTGATCACAACCTTGATTTTAACAGCCAGGTTCACATGACACTTCCCAAGAGTGAACAGGATAAGATTGCAGGTATGTAATGCACATTAATTATCTAGCTAGAAAATAACAGTATATATATAGGTTGTCCCATGAGTTAAGACACATGCTTACTTTCTTGCTTTATCAAGATATGTTACAAGTTGGATCTCCCAAACTCGGCATGGCTGGGACCAGAGGCGTGCCAGTATTGAAATCCAACCTGTAATTCAGGTTATTCCATGAAAAAAGCAATTTATGTATGCTCATTTGATCTTTTTTGCTTCATTTGCAAAATAAGGTCATGTTATACTTGAGGTGAGATGGTTTCTTGTGGAATCCGGTTATGACCAACACGTAAAAGTGGGGAAAAAAAGTGTAAATGAAACATTTGTTGGGATTTTGGACACCACGCTGACGTGAAATTGCGTAAATAGAAACCACAGTAATCGAGGGATACCTGTATATATATATATATATATATATATATATATATATATATATATATATATATATATATATATATATATATATATATATATATATATATATATATAGTGACACCTTTTGGCGTCATAGCTTAACCCCTTCACTCCTGTATATATGAAGATATTAACAATGCCTTATGTTTTAGCTTGTGATGAAATCATCATATCTGCAAAGCGTAAGTGTAAATTTTCTTTTATCTCAACATGTATTTCCTTACCTACCACTCAAACTCATAAGCCCCAGTACATTGTTATGCTTATGATGATTATAGTGCATTTATTAGCAGACATGGGGTAATCATTATCTGTGCTGACAGTGGACCTCCAACTTGCCAAGAGTTAGAAATCTATTGTATGAGTATGTACCGTATGAACTATTAATATTGTACTACATTACTAATAAATACTGCACATGCATTTCGGCACTTTCTTTCAAAATGTTGTGGTACAGTATAAATTGATATTATTCATATCATATTTAGTAAATATGGTAAACGAGTATGAAATGTGCAAGTTCACCTTTTAGCTCTTCCTATAATCACGACTGTAATTATGATTAATACAGCAAGTAATTGTAATCATAATCAATTACATCTAATTTTATTGTTTTCTTAATCGTAATTGTGAAAATATGAAGTAATTATAATAGTCATCAATTGCATAACATAGGTAATTGCCCCATGTCTGTTTATTAGTATTTACAGTAATTTCTGCATGCTAGATTATTTACCTTTGCTGCTGTTGTAACTTTGGGCTATAGGAGCACACCTCTCCTTGATCTTCTGGTACCAGGGACTCTGAATGTTTTTGAATCCTAGAAACGCCCCTACTTACAACATCATCCATATAGATACCAATTTATTACAATTACTATAATAATTTCCATTTCTATTACAGTTAAGTCTGCAGGAATGAGTCAAGGCGGTAGCTGGCCTGTTTTCAGTATCTAATTATCATAACTGCCTCTAAATCTATGTAGCTACACTTCTTATACGCATGATCAGAGACAGTGATTGAGTTTAACTAATGCCAGTATGTTTTACATTTTTATAACTTATTTTTCTTTACTAAGTAAGATATTTCTTTCCAGGTATGAATACACAAGGGATCGAACATGACATAATTTTGGACAGAGTGCGGGAGTCAGCAGGCAGTAATCGAATGTCTTTCTTAGAAAAGAAGGATATAGATAATATTTGTGTTAGGTATGGATTGAATAAAACCCACAGCAGACACTCTGATGACAGCACAAGTGTACGATTAATTGTTAAAGAAATGCAGGATGCCAATGAAGTCTTGTATTTCAAAGATCAAGGAGATGTAGATTCAGATAATCCTGAAATACCATCCAAAGAATTTGTATTAGGTTTTATGAAAGGGGGACAAGAATTAATATTTTCTACCCAGATGAAATCTTGTGACAAGATACAGGTATGCATGGATTAAACTCATTGCATTAGCCAATATTCAGGATTCCAGTTAACCACATTAATGATTCTTACTGATCTCAATAAAGGTTTCCCAGTAGCTTTCCTTATCAGCAGCAGTGTAAATACCAGTATTCTGAAGGCTTTCTTAAATTCAGTGAAAAAACGTATGGGTCAAGTCAGAGCATATACTTTCATGAGTGATGATGATCCAGTTTTTAGAAATGCTTGGGATGCAACCATGGGTAGAGATATGAATTTACCTGTTAAATATATCAACTGTAGCTGGCACACAGACAGGTCATTCAGAAAGAATATTGCATCCAAGATTAGTGCACCATTCATGGAAAAACTATCAGTTTATCAAATGGTCAGAGTTCTCATGGATGAACAAGAAGAAAATGAATTTCACAAGCAATGTAAGGGTTTTCTCAGCTATTTGTTAGAAGCTGGTTTGAAAGATTTCATGATTATTTCAAAGAAAATTATCTTTGTGAGAACAGAATTCAGTTATGGCCACAGTGCTATCGTGAGGGTGCAATTCTAAACACAAACAATCATCTAGAGCATGCATAGACTTTTTGAAATATGTATATTTGAAAGGTAAAAAGTTAAAAGATTGGATTACACAATACTAGCTTTAAATAAAATGGTGAAGGAGAAACTTTTAAGAGAATGGTAGACTTGATGAAGAAAAGAACTGGAAAACCTTTCAGAGAGAGACATGAAAAGGCATGAAGCTCAGTTACTCAGGAGGATCATGGCCTTTTCACTGTGTCCTCTGAATCTTTTGAAAATAAGCTTTATGAGATACAGACAAATAATCCTACTTGTGAAGTATGTAGGGAAAGGTGTCCAGACTGTCATGTCTGTAAATGCATGTATGTGTGCACATGTGATGACAATGCTAAAGGTATGAAGAACATATGTAAGCATATACATGCAGTTGCAGAATACAGAAATAAGTCACAGATAGCTAAACCAAAGTTGCCAACAGAAGAAATTGAAAAGATCCATGATGTTGTAAGTAATGAGGAAATAGCCAAACCTAAGGTGTCAACAGAAGAAATTAATATGATTCATGATGTAAGTAATGAGGAAACCTATGATAGACAAGTTGTGAAATACCAGGAACAATTGAAAAACAAAATTATGTTACAGCTTCTCCCAAAATGTAGTGAAAGTAAGGACCTTCAAGTTTTGAAAACTGCTAATAGCTTGTTGTGTAAGTTAATTGCAACATTAGATGCTGGCACGAGTTATCCACCAAACAACAGTAACTGGCCTGTGGATGTGACAACTGTTTCAGAGCCAGGTAATAAAAGTGTGTTAAGCAAGACCGGTTGTATTCGACAAGGAAGAGAAAACGAGAAAATATAGGTATGTGCTTAAAAAAGCCTAGTTCAAAAGCAAGATTAATAATTGGGGAGAGTCTTGCAAAGTCTGAGTCTGATGTAAGTGTTCCAGTACTATCAGAAGGTAGAATAGACGATGAACATAGTTATTGAGGTATTAAGGTCTAAGGTGTGATCGAAAATGTGTCAAGTTAAAGGTGTACCTATCTCATGTCTTTCTACCATAGTCCACAAATTTTTCAGTAACCCTTTGTATTAAAAGCAATGCTAGTGTATCAAGGTAAAAAAAAAAGTAGATGCTTTTGTCTTATGTATTGAATCCTATGTCCACTGAGTGGTCTGTTTACTTTAATGTTTGAGGATTATTATATTAACCAAAGCTGGGTATACTTGTATGTAGTATGTAATTCTGATATGTGTCTGATATGTGGTTTTTGGCACTGGCCAAAGGGAAAGGATAGTGTCAAGGAAAAAGTCGTAGATGCTTTTGTATTATGTATTGAGTCCCATGTCAGTGAGTGGTTTCCTTACTTAAATTTATTTTGAGGATTCAGTATTATCTCAACCAAGGCTATACGTACTTGAATGTACCATGTTCTTCTGGAATGTGTCTGATATGTGGCCTTTGCCTCTGGCCAAAGGAAAGTATAAAACAACCTATTAAAAATGAGCATGTCAGGATTGTCATCGCAATTAGCAAAAGTTTTTGTTACATAAGGAGTTTGTAAATATATCATTATTGATGACGCCTTGTTATAATTTACCCCTATTATGCACAACTTACCTCTCCCCAGCCCCACTATATCTTCTATTTCATACACCTAGTTCATTCGGTAATGTATCTTCCATCTGTTTAGGTAGAGGTGTATGTGTGCAGCACGCCTTAAATAGGGAGAAATGGAGAATGTGCCAGTCACAGAAAAGAGGTAAGTATTAAGTATTTCAACACCCTCTTTCTGGACGAAACTAATTTTTTACGGTAGATTTTG
>NW_026111798.1:867022-1029522 GCF_024679095.1 Eriocheir sinensis
ATATGTTTTTTATATATTTATTTTCATACAAGTTTAAATTATTTTTGTGTATTTCTGTATATAGTTTTATACAAATTTAGGTTATTTTATGTGTATTTTGTATATCTATTTTCATACAAATACACATTCTTTTCATGATATTTTGTTTATTTATTTTGACACGAATTAACATTATTTAATGTGTATTTTGTATATATATTTTTATACGTATTTACATTATTTCAAGTGTATTTTGTATATATATTTCTATAGAAATCTGCGTTATTTTATGTGTATTCGTATGTATATTTTGAAACAAATTTACATTGTTTTATGTGTATTTTGCATATATTTTCAATACAAATTTACCTTATTGTATGTGCATTTTGTATATTAATTTTAATACAAATTTGATTAATCTATGTGTATTTTTGTATATGTATTTTTATAAAAATATGCTTTATTTTATGGGTATTTTGCATCTTTATTTTCATACAAATTTACATTATTTTATTGATATTCTGTGTATTTATTTTGATATGTTTTTACATTATTCTATGTGTATTTTGTATATATATTTTATATAAAATGTATTTGTTTTCATTTCATACAAATCTACATTATTTTATGTGTTTTTTGTACATGTATTTAAAAACAAATTTAACTAGTTATATGTGTATTTTGTATATCTATTTTGTATGTATATTTTCATAGAAATTTACTCTATTTTATGAGTATTCGTATATATATTTTGATACAAATTTACATTATTAATGTGTATTTTGCATATCTATTTCAATACAAATTTACTTTATTGTTCGTGAATTTTGTATATTTATTTTAATACAAGTTTAATTATTTTATATGAATTTTTGTATATATATTTTTATGCAAATATGCGTTATTATATGGATATTTTGCATCTTTATTTTCATACAAATTTACATTATTTTATTGATATTCTCTTTATTTATTTTGATACGATTTAACATTATTCTATGTGTTTTTTGTATATATTTTTTTTATACATATTTACATTATTTAATGTTCATTTTGTATATATATTTTATCCAAATTTACATTATTTTATGTGTATTTGTTTATATATTTTCATACATATTAACATTATTTTAGGTGTTTTTTGTATATATATTTTTCTACGTATTTAAATTATTTGATGTGTATTTTGTATGTACATTTTCATAAAAAAAATTACGTTATTTTATTGTGTGTATAAGTATATATTTTGATACAAATTTTATACAAATTCATGTTATTTAATGTGTATTTGTATATATATTTTCATACAAATTTATATAATTTTATGTGTATTTTTTCATATATTTCATTACAAATTTACCTTATTTTAAGTTTATTTTGTATATTTATTTCATTCAATTTTAAATTATTTTATGTGTATATTTGTATTTGTATTTAGGTTATTTTATGTGTATTTTGTATATATATTTTCATCCAAAATTACATTATTTTATTGGTATTTCTTAATTTAATTCGATACGAATTTAGATTATTTCATAGGTATTTTGTATACATATTTTTATACTCAATTACATTATCTAATGTGTGTTTTGTATATATATTTTTATGCAAATTTATCTAATGTTCATTTTTGTACATATATTTTTATAGAAATTTGCGTTATTTTATGTATATAGTTTACTATAAATTTACGTTATTTTATGTGCATTTTGTATATTTATATTTATACAAATACACATTCTTTTATTGGTATATTGTTTATTTACATTTATACGAATTTACATTATTTTATGTGAATTTTGTATACATTTTTTTATACGTATTTACCTAATTTTATGTGTATTTTGTATATGTATTTTGATAGAAATCTACGTTATTTTATGTGTATTCGTATATATATTTTGAAACAAATTTACATTATTTTATATGTATTTTCCATATCTATTTCAATACAAATTTACTTTATTGTATGTGCATTTTGTATGTTTATTTTAATACAAGTTCAAATATTTTATGTGTATTTTGGTATCAATAATTTTATAAAAAATTCGTTATTTTATAGGTATTTTGCATCTTAATTTTCATTTTATATGTACTTTGTATATATATTTTTATACGCTCTTACATTATTTAATATTTATTTTGAATATATATTTTATACAAATTCTTGGTATTTTATGTGTATTTGTATATATTTTCATATAAATTTACATTATTGTATGTGTATTTTGTACATATATTTTATTACAAATCTACCTTATTTTATGTTTATTTTGTATGTGTATTTTGTATATTTATATTTATCCAAATGCACATTCTTTTATTGGTATTTTGTTTATTTATTTTAATTCGAATTTACATTATTTTATGTGTATTTTGAATACATTTTTTATACGTATTTACTTAATTTTATGTGTATTTTGTATATATATTTTTATAGAAATCTACGTTTTTTTATTTGTATTCGTATATATATTTTGAAACAAATTTACATTGTTTTATATGTATTTTTGCATATCTCTTTCAATACAAATTTACCTTATTGTATATGCATTTTGTATATTTATTTCAATACAAATTTAAAAATTTTATGTGTATTTTGGTATATATATTTTTATAAGAAATGCGCTATTTTATGGGAATTTTGCATCTTTATTTTCATACAAATTTACATTATTTTATTAATATTCGGTGTATTTATTTTGATACGATTTCACATTTATCTATTTGTTTTTTGTATATATATTTCTTTATACATATTTACATTATTTAATGTGTATCTTGCATATATATTTTATACAAATTTATTATCTATTATCTATTTTCATACAAATACACATTCTTTTCATGATATTTTGTTTATTTATTTTGACACGAATTTACATTATTTGATATGTATTTTGTATATATATTTTTATACGTATTTACATAATTTCATATATATTTTGTATATATATTTAATAGATATTCAAAATACACATAAAATAACCTAAATTTGTATCAAACTATATACAAAAATACACAAAAATATTTTAAATTTGTATGAAAATAAATATACAAAATACTCATAAAATTAGGTAAATTTGTATGGAAATACATATACAAAATACACTTAAAATAATGTAAATTTGAATGAAAATACATAAACAAATACACTTAAAATAACGTAAATTTATAAAAAATATATACAAACACAAATAGAATAATGTAGAATCGTATCAAAATAAATTCACAGAATATTAATAAAATAATGTAAATTTGTATGAAATAAAGAAAAAATAATACCATAAAATAACGCATTTTTTCATTTATAAAATATATATACCAAAATACACATAAAAAATTAGATTTGTATTAAAATAAATATATAAAAACACATACAATAAGGTAAATTTGTATTGAAATAGATACGCAAAATACATAAAAGCAATGTAAATTTGTTTCAAAATATGTATGCGAATACACATAAAATAACGTAGATTTCTATCTATCTATTCATCTATCTATCTATCTATCTATCATCTATCTATCTATCTATCTATCTATCTATCTATCTATCTATTCATCTATCTATCTATCTATCTATCTATCTATATATCTATATATATATATATATATATATATATATATATATATATATATATATATATATATATATATATATATATATATATATATATATATATATATATATATATATATATATATATATATATATATATATATATATATATATATATATATATATATATATATATATATATATATATATATATATATATATATATATATATATATATATATATATATATATATATAAATATAAAATGAAGTAAATACGTATAAAAAATGTATACAAAATACACATAAAATAATGTAAATTCGTATCAAAATAAATAAACAAAATACCAATAAAAGAATGTGAATTTGTATAAATATACATATACAAAATACACATAAAATAGCGTAAATTTATGTAAAACTATATACATAAATACACAAAAGTAATTAAATTTGTATGAAAATATATACAAAATACACACAATATAAGCTAAATTTGAATTGAAATATATATACAAAATACATGAAATAAAGTAAATTTGTATCAAAATATTTATACAAATACACATATAATAACGTAAATTTGTGTGAAAATAGATAAACAAAATTCACATTAAATAATGTAAATACGTATAAAAAAAATGTGTACAAAATACACATATAATCATGTAATTCGTATCAAAATAAATAAACAAAATACCAATAAAATAATATAAATTTGAATGAGTAAACGTGTATGTTGCATATTTTTTCAATACAAATTTACCTTATTATATACGCATTTTGTATATTAATATTAATACAAATTTAATTATTCGATGTGTATTTTTGTATCTGTATTTTTATAAACATATGCTTTATTTTTTGGGTATTTTGCATCTTTCTTTTCATAAAAATTTACATTATTTTATTGATTTCTGCTCATTCATTTTGATACGAATTGACATTATTCTATGTGTATTTTGTATATATTTTTCATACAAATTTACGTTATTTTATGTGTATTTATTTATATATTTTGACACAAATTTACAATATTTTATGGCTATTTTGTATATACATTTCAAAAGAAATTTACCTAGTTTTATATGTATTTGGTATATCTATTTTCATACAAACTCAAATTATTTCTATGTATTTTTGTATATATTTTAATACAAATTTTAGTTATGTTATGAGTATTTTGTAAATTTATTTTCATTCAAATATATATTATTTTATTGGTGTTTTGTTGATTTATATTGATACGAATTTACATTATTTTATATGTACTTTTTAAATACAAATTTAACTAGTTATATGTGTATTTTTTATATCTATTTTGTATGTTCATTTTCATAGAAATTTACTCTATTTTATGAGTATTCGTATATATATTTTGATACAAATTTACATTATTAATGTGTATTTTGCATATCTATTTCATCACAAATTTACTTTATTGTACGTGCATTTTGTATATTTATTTTAATACAAATTTAATTATTTTATATGTATTTTTGTATATATATTTTTATGCAAATATGCGTTATTATATGGATATTTTGCATCTTTATTTTCATACAAATTTACATTATTTTGTTGATATTCTCTTTATTTATTTTGATACGATTTAACTTTATTCTAAGTGTTTTTTGTATATATTTTTTTATATATATATTTACATTATTTAATGTTCATTTTGTATATATATTTTATCCAAATTTACATTATTTTATGTGTATTTGTTTATATATTTTCATACATATTTACATTATTTTATGTGTTTTTTGTATATATATTTTTCTACGTATTTAAATTATTTTATGCGTATTTTGTATATACATTTTCATAAAAAAAATATGTTTTTTATTTTGTGTATAAGTATATATTTTGATACTAGTTTTATACAAATTCATGTTATTTAATGTGTATTTGCATATATATTTTCATACAAATTTATATTATTTTATGTGTATTTTTTCATATATTTCATTACAAATTTACCTTATTTTATGTTTATTTTGTATATTTATTTCATTCAATTTTAAATTATTTTATGTGTATATTTGTATTTGTATTTAGGTTATTTTATGTGTATTTTGTATATATATTTTCATCCAAAATTACATTATTTTATTGATATTTCTTAATTTAACTCGATACGAATTTAGATTATTTCATAGGTATTTTGTATACATATTTTTATACTCATTTACATTATCTAATGTGTGTTTTGAATATATATTTTTATGCAAATTTATCTAATGTTCATTTTTGTACATATATTTTTATAGAAATTTGCGTTATTTTATGTATATTGTTTTATATAAATTTTCCTTATTTTATGTGCATTTTGTATATTTATATTTATACAAATACACATTCTTTTATTGGTATATTGTTTATTTACATTTATACGAATTTAAATTATTTAATGTGTATTTTGTATACATTTTTTATACGTATTTACTTAATTTTATGTGTATTTTGTATATGTATTTTTATAGAAATCTACGTTATTTTATGTGTATTCGTATATATATTTTGAAACAAATTTACATTATTTTATATGTATTTTGCATATCTATTTCAATACATACCTACCTTATTGTATGTGCATTTTGTATATTTATTTTAATACAAGCTCAAATATTTTATGTGTATTTTGGTATCAATAATTTTATAAAAAATGCGTTATTTTATAGGTATTTTGCATCTTAATTTTCATTTTATATGTACTTTGTATAAATATTTTTATACGCTCTTACATTATTTAATATTTATTTTGAATATATATTTTTATACAAATTCATGGTATTTTATGTGTATTTGTATATATATTTTCATATAAATTTACATTATTGTATATGTATTTTGTACATATATTTTATTACAAATCTACTTTATTTTATTGTTATTTTGTATGTGTATTTTGTATATTTATATTTATAGAAATACACATTCTTTTATTGGTATTTTGTTTATTTATTTTAATTCGAATTTACATTATTTTATGTGTATTTTGTATACATTTTTTTATACGTATTTACTTAATTTTATGTGTATTTTGTATATATATTTTTATAGAAATCTACGTTTTTTTATTTGTATTCGTATATATATTTTGAAACAAATTTACATTGTTTTATATGTATTTTTGCATATCTCTTTCAATACAAATTTACCTTATTGTATGTGCATTTTGTATATTTATTTCAATGCAAATTTAAATATTTTATGTGTATTTTGGTATATATATTTTTATAAGATTACGAAAATTTGAATAAAAATATATACAAAAAAACAAAAACATAAATTTCAATTTGTATGAAAATAGATATACAAAATACACATATAATTAGTTAAATTTGTATTTAAATGCATGTACAAAATACACATAAAATAATGTAAATTTGTATGAAATGAAAACAAATTCACATAAGATAACGTCCTTTTGTATAAAACAGATATACAAAATAATTTTATGTGTATTTTGTATATTTATTTTCATACAAATTTAAATTATTTTTGTGCATTTTTGTATATAGTTTTATACAAACTTAGGTTATTTTATGAGTATTTTGTATATCTATTTTCATACAAATACACATTCTTTTATTGATATTTTGTTTATTTATTTGACGAGAATTTAAATTATTTAATGTGTATTTTGTATATATATTTTTCTACGTATTTACATCATTTCATGTGTATTTTGTATATATATTTTTATAGAAATCTACGTTATATTATATGTATTCGTATATAGATTTTTAAACAAATTTACACTTTTATGTGTATTTTGCTTATTTTTTCAATACAAATTTACCTTATTGTATGTGCATTTTGTATATTAATTTTAATACAAATTTAATTATTCTATTCTATTTTTGTATATGTATTTTTATATAAATATGCTTTATTTTATGGGTATTTTGCATCTTTATTTTCATACAAATTTACGTTATTTTATTGATATTCTGCTCATTCACTTTGATACGATTTGACATTATTCTATGTGTATTTTTTATATATTTTTCATACAAATTTACGTTATTTTATGTGTATTTGTTTATATATTTTGACACAAATTTACAATATTTTATGGGTATTTTGTATATATATTTCAAAAGAAATTTACCTAGTTTTATGTGTATTTTGTATATCTATTTTCATACAAACTCAAATTATTTCTATGTATTTTTGTATATATTTTAATACAAATTTTAGTAATGTTATGCGTATTTTGTAAATTTATTTTCATTAATATATATATATATATATATATATATATATATATATATATATATATATATATATATATATATATATATATATATATATATATATATATATATATATATATATATATATATATATATATATATATATATATATATATATATATATATATATATATATATATATATATTTATACGCTTTTACATTATTTAATATTTATTTTGAATATATATTTTTATTCAAATTCATGGTATTTTATGTGTATTTGTATATATATTTTCATATAAATTTACATTATTTTATGTGTATTTTGTACATATATTTTATTACAAATCTACCTTATTTTATGTTTATTTTGTATATGTATTTTGTATATTTATATTTATCCAAATACACATTCTTTTATTGGTATTTTGTTTATTTATTTTAAATCGAATTTACATTATTTTATGTGTATTTTGTATACATTTTTTTATACGTATTTACTTAATTTTATGTGTATTTTGTATATATATTTTTATAGAAATCTACGTTTTTTTATTTTTATTCGTATATATATTTTGAAACAAATTTACATTGTTTTATATGTATTTTTGCATATCTCTTTCAATACAAATTTACCTTATTGTATGTGCATTTTGTATATTTATTTCAATACAAATTTAAATATTTTATGTGTATTTTGGTATATATATTTTTATAAGAAATGCGCTATTTTATGGGAATTTTGCATCTTTATTTTCATACAAATTTACATTATTTTATTAATATTCGGTGTATTTATTTTGATACTAATTTACATTATTCTATTTGTTTTTTGTATATACTTTTTTATACATATTTACATTATTTAATGAGTATCTTGCATATATATTTTATACAAATTTATTATCTATTATCTATTTTTATACAAATACACAATCTTTACATACCAATAAAAGAATGTGTATTTGTATAAATATAAATATACAAAATGCACATAAAATAACGTAAATTTATATAAAACTATATTCATAAAATAATGCAAATTTCTATAAAAAAATATGTACAAAAATGAACATAAAATAAATTTGCATAAAAATATATATATACAAAACACACTTTAGATAATGTAAATGAGTATAAAAATATGTATACAAAATACCTATGAAATAATCTAAATTCGTATCGATTTAAATTAAGAAAAAATCAATAAAATAATGTAATTTTGGATGAAAATATATATACAAAATACACATAAAATAACCTAAATACAAATACAAATATACACATAAAATAGTTTAAAATTGAATGAAATAAATATACAAAATAAACATAAAATAAGGTAAATTTGTAATGAAGTATATAAAAAAATACACATAAAATAATATAAATTTGTATGAAAATATATATACAAATACACATTAAATAACATGAATTTGTATAAAATTTGTATCAAAATATATACTTATACACACAATAAAATAACGTAATTTTTTTATGAAAATGTATATACAAAATACACATAAAATAATTTAGATACGTAGAAAAATATATATACAAAAAACACATAAAATAATGTAAATTTGTATGAAAATATATAAACAAATACACATAAAATAATGTAAATTTGGATAAAATATATATACAAAATGAACATTAAATAATGTAAATATGTATAAAAAAATATACAAAATACACATAGAATAATGTTAAATCGTATCAAAATAAATAAAGAGAATATCAATAAAATAATGTAAATTTGTATGAAAATAAAGATGCAAAATATCCATATAATAACGCATTTTTGCATAAAAATATATATACAAAAATACATATAAGATAGTTAAATTTGTATTAAAATAAATATACAAAATGCACGTACAATAAAGTAAATTTGTATTGAAATAGATATGCAAAATACACATCAATAATGTAAATTTGTATCAAAATATATATACGAATACTCATAAAATAGAGTAAATTTCTATGAAAATATACATACAAAATAGATATACAAAATACACATATAACTAGTTAAATTTGTATTTAAATACATGTACAAAAAACACAAAATAATGTAGATTTGTATGAAATGAAAACAAATATATTTTATATAAAATATATATACAATATACACATAGAATAATGTAAAATCATATCAAAATAAATACACAGAATATCAATAAAATAATGTAAATTTGTATGAAAATAAAGATGCAAAATACCCATAAAATAAAGCATATTTTTATAAAAATACATATACAAAAATACACATAGATGAATCAAATTTGTATTAAAATTCGTATACAAAATGCACATACAATAAGGTAAATTTGTATTGAAAAAATATGCAAAATACACATAAAATAATGTAAATTTATTTCAAAATATATATACGAATACACATAAAATAACGCAGATTTCTATAGAAATATATATACAAAATACACTTGAAATAATGTAAATACGTATAAAAATATATATACAAAATACACATTAAATAATGTTAATTCGTGTCAAAATAAATAAACAAAATATCATGAAAAGAATGTGTATTTTTATGAAAATGGATATATAAAATACACATAAAATAACCTAAATTTGTATAAAACTATATACAAAAATACACAAAAATAATTTAAACTTGTATGAAAATAAATATACAAAAAACATGTAAAAATAGGTAAATTTGTATTGAAATACATATACAAAATACACATAAAATAATGTAAATTTGAATGAAAATATATAAACATATAGACTTAAAATAACGTAAATTTGTATCAAATATATGTACAAAAAAAACATTAAATAATGTAAATATGTATAAAAAAATATATACAAAACACAAATAAAATAATGTAAAATCGTATCAAAATAAATACAGAAAATATTAATAAAATAATGTAAATATGTATGAAAATTAAGATGCAAAATACCCATAAAATAACGCATTTTTTATAAAAATATAAATACGAAAAAACATAAAATATTTGAATTTGTATTAAAATAAATAGATATACAAAATATACATAAAATAAGCTAAATTTGAATTGAAATATATATACAAAATACATAAAATAATGTAAATTTGTATCAAAATACCTATACAAATTCATATATAATAACGTAAATTTTTATAAAAATATATAAACAAAATACACATTAAATAATGTAAATACGTAAAAAAAATGTAAAAAATACGCAAATAATCATGTAATTCGTATCAAAATAAATAGACACTATATCAATAAAATAATGTAAATTTCTATGAGAAAACATATACAAAATACACATAAATAACGCAATTATCAATAAAAATATATATAATATAATATATTTTTATACATATTTAAAATATTTAATGTAAATTTTGTATATATATATATTTTATCCAAATTTACGTGATTTTATATGTATTTGTTTAGATATTTTCATACAAATTTACATTATTTTATGTGAGTTTTGTATATGTATTTCAATACAAATTTGCCTAACTTTATGTGTATTTTGCATATCTATTTTTCAAACAAATTTAAATTATTTTTGTGTATATTTGTATATATTTTTATACAAATTTTAGTTATTTTATTTGTTTTTTGTATATATATTTTCCTACAAATATACATTCTTTTATTGGAAATTTGTGTATTAAAATTTTTACGAAATTTACATTATTTTATGTATTTTGTATATATATTTTTCTACGTATTTAAACTATTTTATGTGTATTTTATATATACATTTTCATAAAAATTTACGTTATTTTATTGTGTGTATTCGTATATATTTTGAAACATTTTATACAAATTCATGTTATTTTATGTGTATTTGTATATATATTTTCATACAAATTTATATTATTTTATGTGTATTCTTACATATATTTTATTACAAATTTACCTTATTTTATGTTTATTTTGTATATTTATTTCATTCAATTTTAAATTATTTAATGTGTATATTTGTATTTGTATTTAGGTTATTTTATGTGTGTTTTCTATATATATTTTCATCCAAAATTATATTATTTTATTGTTATTTTCTTAATTTAACTCGATACGAATTTAGATTATTTCATAGGTATTTTGTATACATATTTTTATACTCATTTACATTATCTAATGTGTGTTTTGTATATATTTTTTTTATGCGAACTAATTTTATGTGCATTTTGTACATATATTTTTATAGAAAATTAAAACGTTATTTTATGTGTATTTTGTATATGTTTTCTCATACAAATTTACATTATTTAATTAGTTTTTTGTTTATTTATTTTGATACGAATGACTTGATTATTGGTGTATTTTGTAAATATTTTTTTATACGTATTTACATTACTTAATGTGCATTTTGTTTATATATTTTTTTTACAAATTTACGTTATTATATGTGTATTTGTTAAAAATATTTTGAAACGAGTTTACTTTATTTTATGTTTTTTGTATATATATTTCAATTCAAATTTAGCTTATTTTGTGTGTATTTTGTATATCTATTTTCATACAAATTTAATTACTTCTGTGTATTTTTGTATATAGTTTTATACAAATTTACGTTATTTTATGTGCATTTTGTATATTTATATTTATACAAATACACATTCTCTTATTGGTATTTTGTTTTTTTATATTTATACGAATTTACATTATTTTATGTGTATTTTGTATACATTTTTGATTCGTATTTACTTAATTTTATTTGTATTTTGTATATATAGATTTATAGAAATCTACGTTATTTTATGTGTATTCGTATATATATTTTGAAACAAATTTACATTGTTTTATATGTTTTTTGCATATCTATTTCAAGACAAATTTACCATATTGTATGTGCATTTTGTATATTTATTTTAATAGAAATTCAAATATTTTATGTGTATTTTGGTATATATAATTTTATAAAAAATGCGTTATTTTATAGGTATTTTGCATCTTAGTTTTCATACAAATGTACATTATTTTATTAATGTCCTGTGTATATATTTTGATACGATTTTATATTATACTATTTGTGTTTTGTATATATTTTTTTATACATATTTTCATTATTTAATGTGTATTTTTTTTATATATTTTATACAAATTAACGTCATTTTAAGTGTATTTGTTTATATAATTTCATTCAAATTTACATTATTTTAAGTGTATTGTGTATATGTATTTCAATACAAATTTACCTAATTTTATGTGTATTTTGTATATTTATTTTCATACAAATTTAAATTAGTTTTGTGTTTTTCTGTATATACATATAGAGTAAATTTCTATGAAAATATATATTCAAAATACATATAAAATTATGTAAATAAGTATAAAAATATATATATCAAATACACCTAAGAAAATGAAAATTCGAATCAAAATAAATAAACAAAATTCCGATAAAAAAACGTATATTTGTAGGAAAATAAATATACAAAATACACATAAAATTACGAAAATTTGAATAAAATTATATACAAAAAAAAAATTCAATTTGTATGAAAATAGATATACAAAATAAACATATAATTAGTTAAATTTGTATTTAAATACATGTATAAAATACACATAAAATAATGTAAATTTGTATGAAATGAAAAAAAATTCACATAAAATAACGTACATTTGTATAAAATATATACAAAATATACATAGAATAATGTAAAATCGTATCAAAATAAATACACAGAATATCAATAAAATAATGTAATTTTGTATGAAAATGAAGATGCAAAATACCCATAAATTAAGCATGTTTTTTTAAAAATATATATACAAGAATACACATAGAATAATTAAATTTGTATTAAAATTAATATACAAAATGCACGTACAATAAGGTAAATTTGTATTGAAAAAATATACAAAATGCACATAAAACAATGTATATTTGTTTCAAAATATATATACGAATACACATAAAATAACGTATATTTCTATAGAAATATATATATAAAATACACATGAAATGACGTAAATACGTATAAAAATATATATACACAATACACATTATATAATGTAAATTCGCATCAAAATAAATAAACAAAATATCAATAAAAGAATGTGTATTTGTATGAAAATAGATATACAAAATACACATAAAATATTGTAAATTTGTATAAACTCTATTAAAAAAATACACAAAAATAATTTAAATTTGTATAATATATATATATATATATATATATATATATATATATATATATATATATATATATATATATATATATATATATATATATATATATATATATATCTATATATATATATATATATATATATATATATATATATATATATATAAACAAATTCACTTAAAATAACGTAAATTTGTATGAAATATATATAGAAAATTCACATTAAATAATGTAAATATGTATAAAAAAAATATATACAAAACACAAATAGAATAATGTAAAATAGTATCAAAATAAATACACAGAATATTAATAAAATAATGTAAATTTGTATGAAAATAAAGATGCAAAATACCCATAAAACAACGCATTTTTTATGAAAATATATATCCCAAAATACAAATAAAATATTTAAATTTGTATTACAATAAATATACAAAATGCACATACAATAAGGTAAATTTGTATTGAAATAGATATGCAAAATACACATAAAACAATGTAAATTTGTTTCAAAATATATATACGAATACACATAAAATAACGTAGATTTCTATAAAAATATATATATACAAAATACACATAAAATGAAGAAAATATGTATAAGAAAATGTATACAAAATACACATAAAATAATGTAAATTCGTATCAAAATAAATAAACTAAATGTCAATAAAAGAATGTTTACTTGTATAAATATAAATATACAAAATACACATAAAATAACGTAAAATTGTATAAAACTATATACAAAAATAAACAAAAATAATGAAATTTGTATGAAAATAGATATACAAAAGACACATAAAATAAGCTAAATTTGAATTGAAATAAATATAGAAAATACATAAAATAATGTGAATTTGTATCAAAAATTCAAATACACATATATTAAAATTAATATACAAAATGCGTATATAATAAGGTAAATTTGTATTGAAAAAATATGCAACATACACGTTTACTCATACAAATTTATATTATTTTATTGGTATTTTGTTTATTTATTTTGATACGAATTACATGATTATATGTGTATTTTGTACATATTTTTTATACGTATTTACATTATTTAATGTGTATTTTGTTTATATATTTTCATACAAATTTACGTTATTATATGTGTATTTGTATAACTATTTTGATACAAATTTACTTTATTTCATGTATTTTGTATATATATTTCAATTCAAATTTAGCTTATTTTGTGTGTATTTTGTATATATTTTCATACGAATCTAATTACTTTTGTGTATTTTTGTATATAGTTTTATTTAAATTGACGTTATTTTATGTGTATTGTATATTTATATTTATACAAATACACATTCTTTTATTGGTATTTTGTTTATTTATTTTGATACGAATTTACATTATTTTATGTGTTTTTGATATACATTTTTTTATACGTATTTACTTCATTTTATGTGTATTTTGTATATATATTTTTATAGAAATCTACGTTATTTTATGTGTATTCGTATATATATTTTGAAACAAATTTACATTGTTTTATATGTATTTTACATATCTATTTCAATACAAATTTACCTTATTGTATGTGTTTTTGGTATATTTATTTTAATACAAATTTAATTTTTTGATGTGTATTTTGGTATATATATTTTTATAGATAAAAAAATGCGTTATTTAATGGGTATTTTGCTTCTTTATTTTCATACAAATTTACATTATTTTATTAATATTCTGTGTATTTATTTTGATACGATTTTACATTATTCTATTTGTGTTTTGTACATTTTTTTTAATACAAATTTACGTAATTTTAAGTGTATTTGTTTATGTATTTTCATTCAAATTTACATTATTTTATGTGTATTTTGTGTATTTATTTCAATACAAATTTACCTAATTTTATGTGTATTTTGAATATTTATTTTCATACAAATTTAAAATATTTTTGTTTATTTTTGTATATAGTTTGATACAAATTTAGGTTATTTTATGTGTATTTTGTATATCTATTTACATACAAATACACATTCTTTTATTGATATTTTGTTTATTTATTTTGACGCGAATTTTATGTGAATTTGTTTTCATTTCATACAAATTTACATTATTTTATGTGTATTTTGTACATGTATTTAAATACAAATTTAGCTAATTATATGTGTATTTTGTATACCTATTTTCATACAAATTGAAATTTATTTTTTTGTTTTTTTGTATATATTTTTATTCAAATTTTCGTAATCTTATAAAAATATATATACCAAAATACACATAAAATATTTAAATTTGCATTGAAATAAATATACAAAATGCACATACAATAAGGTAAATTTGTATTGAAAGAGATATGCAAAAATACATATAAAACAATGTAAATTTGTTTCAAAATATATATACGAATACAAATAAAAAAAAGTAGATTTCTATAAAAATATATATACAAAATACACATAAAATTAAGTAAATACGTATAAAAAAATGTATACAAAATACACATAAAATAATGTAAATTCGAATTAAAATAAATAAACAAAATACCAATAAAAGAATGTGTATTTGGATAAATATAAATATACAAAATACACATACAAAATAAACATAAAATAAGGTAGATTTGTAAAAAAATATATGTACAAAATACACATAAAATAATGTAAATTTATATAAAAATATATATGCAAACACATAAAATACCATGAATTAGTATAAAAATATATATTCAAAATAAATATTAAATAATGTAAAAGCGTATAAAAATATATATACAAAGTACATATAAAATAATGTAAATTCGTATCAATATAAATCAACAAAACACAAATAAAATAATATATATTTGAATGAAAATAAATTTACAAAATACACATAACATAACTAAAATTTGTATTAAAATATATACAAAAATACATAGAAATAATTTGAGTTTGTATGAAAACAGATATACAAAATACACATAAAACTAGGTAAATTTCTTTTGAAATGTATATACAAAATACCCATAAAATATTGTAAATTTGTGTCAAAATATATAAGCAAATACACATAAAATAACGTAAATTTGTATGAAAAATATATACAAAATATACATAGAATAATGTCAATTCGTATCAAAATGAATGAGCAGAATATCAATAAAATAATGTAAATTTGTATGAAAATAAAGATGCAAAATACCCAAAAAATAAAGCATATGTTTATAAAAATACAGATACAAAAATACACATCGAATCATTAAATTTGTATTAAAATTAATATACAAAATGCGTATATAATAAGGTAAATTTGTATTGAAAAAATATGCAACATACACGTTTACTCATACAAATTTATATTATTTTATTGGTATTTTGTTTATTTATTTTTGATACGAATTACATGATTATATGTGTATTTTGTACATATTTTTTATACGTATTTACATTATTTAATGTGTATTTTGTTTATATATTTTCATACAAATTTACGTTATTATATGTGTATTTGTATAAATATTTTGATACAAATTTACTTTATTTCATGTATTTTGTATATATATATTTCAATTCAATTTTAGCTTATTTTGTGTGTATTTTGTATATATTTTCATACAAATTTAATTACTTCTGTGTATTTTTGTATATACTTTTATATAAATTTACGTTATTTTATGTGTATTTTGTATATTTATATTTATACAAATACACATTCTTTTATTGGTAATTTGTTTATTTATTTTGATACGAATTTACATTATTTTATGTGTTTTTTGTATACATTTTTTTATACGTATTTACTACATTTTATGTGTATTTTGTATATATATTTTTATAGAAATCTACGTTATTTTATGTGTATTCGTATATATATTTTGAAACAAATTTACATTGTTTTATATGTATTTTGCATATCTATTTCATTACAAATTTACCTTATTGTATGTGTTTTTTGTATATTTATCTTAATACAAATTTAATTTTTTGATGTGTATTTTGGTATATATGTTTTTATAAATAAAAAAATGCGTTATTTTATGGGTATTTTGCTTCTTTATTTTCATACAAATTTACATTATTTTATTAATATTCTGTGTATTTATTTTGATACGATTTTACATTATTCTATTTGTGTTTTGTGTATATTTTTTTATACAAATTTACGTTATTTTAAGTGTATTTGTTTATGTATTTTCATTCAAATTTATATTATTTTATGTGTATTTTGTATATGTATTTCAATACAAATTTACCTAATTTTATGTGTATTTTGTATATTTATTTTCATACAAATTTAAAATATTTTTGTGTATTTTTGTATATAGTTTGATGCAAATTTAGATTATTCTATGTGTATTTTGTATATCTATTTTCATTCAAATACACATTCTTTTATTGATATTTTGTTTATTTATTTTGACGCGAATTTACAGTATTTAATGTGTATTTTGTATATATATTTTTATACGTATTTATATCATTTCATGTGTATTTTGTATATATATTCCTATAGAAATCAACGTTATTTTATGTGAATTCGTATATATATTATGAAACAAATTTACCATACAATAATTAAATTTGAATTATTTTATATGTACGTAATGTAAAAATTTATAAAATTAAAGATGCAATATACCCATAAAATATCTCATATTTAAAAAAATATATATACAAAAATACACATAAAATAATTAAATTTGTATTAAAATAAATATACAAAATACACATACAATAAGGTAGATTTTTATTGAAATAGATATTCAAAAAACACATAAAATAAAGTAAATTTGTATCAAAATATATACGAATACACACAATAAAATAACGTAAATTTTTATGAAAATATATACAAAATACACATTAAATAATGTAAATACATTGAAAAATATATATACAAAATACACATAAAATAATGTAAATTCGTATCAAAATAAATAAACAAAATTTCCTCTAAAAGAATGTATATTTGTAGGAAAATATATATACAAAATACAAATAAAATAACAAAAATTTGTATAGAAATATATACAAAAATACACAAAAATTATTTAAATTTGTTTGAAAATAGATATTCAAAATACACATGAAATTAGGCAAATTTTTATTGAAATACATATACAAAATACACATAAAATAATGTAAATTTGTATGAAACTATATAAACAAATACACATAAGATAACGTAAATTTCCATAAAATATATGTACAAAATATACATTAAATAATGTAAATATGTCTAAAAATATGTATACAAAATACTCAGAATAACGTAAAATCGTATCAAAATAAATAAACAGACTATCAATAAAATAATGTAAATTTGTATGAAAATAAAGATGCAAAATACCCATATAATAACGCATATTTGTTTAAAAATATATATACAAAAATACACATAAAATAATTAAATTTGTATCAAAATGAATATACAAAAGGCACATACAATAAAGGAAATTTGTATTGAAATAGATATGCGAAATACACATAAATAATGTTAATTTGTATCAAAATATATATACTAATACAAATAAAATAGATTAAATTTATATTAAAATATATATTAAAAAAAAATATAAAATTATTTAAATAATTATTAAAATATATATATATATATATATATATATATATATATATATATATATATATATATATATATATATATATATATATATATATATATATATATATATATATATATATATATATATATATATATATATATATATATATATATATATATATATATATATATATATATATATATATATATATATATATATATATATATATATATATATATATATATCAAATACACCTAAAATAATGAAAATTCGTATCAAAATCAATCAACAAAATTCCGATAAAGAACGTAAATTTACATTATTTTTATGTGTATTTTGTACATGTATTAAAAAACGAATTTAACTAATTATATGTGTATTTTGTATATCTATTTTCATACAAATTGAAATTTATTTTTTTGTTTTTTTGTATATATTTTTATTCAAATTTTCGTAATTTTATGTGTATTTTGTATATTTATTTTCCTACAAATATACGTTCTTTTATCGTAATTTTGTTTATTTATTTTGGTAGGAATTTTAATTTTTTAAGTGTATTTGATATATATATTTTATACTTATTTACATAATTTTATATGTATTTTGAATATATATTTTCATAGAAATTTACTCTATATGTATATACAAAAAAACACCAAAATAATTTAAATTTGTATGAAAATAAATATACAAAATACACATAAAATAAGGTAAATTTGTATTTAAATACATATACAAAATACACTTAAAATAATGTAAATATGAATGATATTATATAAACAAATACACTTAAAATAACGTTAATTTGTATAAAATATATATAAAAATACACAATAAATAATGAAAATATGTATAAAAAAATATATACAAAACACAAATAGTATAATATAAAATCATATCAAAATATATACACAGAATATTAATAAAATAATGAACATTTGTATGAAAACTAAGATGCAAAATACCTATAAAATAACGCATTTTTTATAAAATTATATATACCAAAATACACATAAAATATTTAAATTTGCATTGAAATAAATATACAAAATGCACATACAATAAGGTAAATTTGTATTGAAAGAGATATGCAAAAATACATATAAAACAATGTAAATTTGTTTCAAAATATATATACGAATACAAATAAAAAAAAAGTAGATTTCTATAAAAATATATATACAAAATACACATAAAATTAAGTAAATACGTATAAAAAATGTATACAAAATACACATAAAATAATGTAAATTCGAATTAAAATAAATAAACAAAATACCAATAAAAGAATGTGTATTTGGATAAATATAAATATACAAAATACACATACAAAATAAACATAAAATAAGGTAGATTTGTAAAAAAAATATGTACAAAATACACATAAAATAATGTAAATTTATATAAAAATATATATACAAACACACATAAAATACCATGAATTAGTATAAAAATATATATTCAAAATAAATATTAAATAATGTAAAAGCGTATAAAAATATATATACAAAGTACATATAAAATAATGTAAATTCGTATCAATATAAATCAACAAAACACAAATAAAATAATATATATTTGAATGAAAATAAATTTACAAAATACACATAACATAACTAAAATTTGTATTAAAATATATACAAAAATACATAGAAATAATTTGAGTTTGTATGAAAACAGATATACAAAATACACATAAAACTAGGTAAATTTCTTTTGAAATGTATATACAAAATACCCATAAAATATTGTAAATTTGTGTCAAAATATATAAGCAAATACACATAAAATAACGTAAATTTGTATGAAAAATATATACAAAATATACATAGAATAATGTCAATTCGTATCAAAATGAATGAGCAGAATATCAATAAAATAATGTAAATTTGTATGAAAATAAAGATGCAAAATACCCAAAAAATAAAGCATATGTTTATAAAAATACAGATACAAAAATACACATCGAATCATTAAATTTGTATTAAAATTAATATACAAAATGCGTATATAATAAGGTAAATTTGTATTGAAAAAATATGCAACATACACGTTTACTCATACAAATTTATATTATTTTATTGGTATTTTGTTTATTTATTTTTGATACGAATTACATGATTATATGTGTATTTTGTACATATTTTTTATACGTATTTACATTATTTAATGTGTATTTTGTTTATATATTTTCATACAAATTTACGTTATTATATGTGTATTTGTATAAATATTTTGATACAAATTTACTTTATTTCATGTATTTTGTATATATATATTTCAATTCAATTTTAGCTTATTTTGTGTGTATTTTGTATATATTTTCATACAAATTTAATTACTTCTGTGTATTTTTGTATATACTTTTATATAAATTTACGTTATTTTATGTGTATTTTGTATATTTATATTTATACAAATACACATTCTTTTATTGGTAATTTGTTTATTTATTTTGATACGAATTTACATTATTTTATGTGTTTTTTGTATACATTTTTTTATACGTATTTACTACATTTTATGTGTATTTTGTATATATATTTTTATAGAAATCTACGTTATTTTATGTGTATTCGTATATATATTTTGAAACAAATTTACATTGTTTTATATGTATTTTGCATATCTATTTCATTACAAATTTACCTTATTGTATGTGTTTTTTGTATATTTATCTTAATACAAATTTAATTTTTTGATGTGTATTTTGGTATATATGTTTTTATAAATAAAAAAAATGCGTTATTTTATGGGTATTTTGCTTCTTTATTTTCATACAAATTTACATTATTTTATTAATATTCTGTGTATTTATTTTGATACGATTTTACATTATTCTATTTGTGTTTTGTGTATATTTTTTTTATACAAATTTACGTTATTTTAAGTGTATTTGTTTATGTATTTTCATTCAAATTTACATTATTTTAAGTGTATTTTGTATATGTATTTCAATACAAATTTACCTAATTTTATGTGTATTTTGTATATTTATTTTCATACAAATTTAAAATATTTTTGTGTATTTTTGTATATAGTTTGATGCAAATTTAGATTATTCTATGTGTATTTTGTATATCTATTTTCATTCAAATACACATTCTTTTATTGATATTTTGTTTATTTATTTTGACGCGAATTTACAGTATTTAATGTGTATTTTGTATATATATTTTTATACGTATTTACATCATTTCATGTGTATTTTGTATATATATTCCTATAGAAATCAACGTTATTTTATGTGAATTCGTATATATATTTTGAAACAAATTTACCATAGAATAATTAAATTTGAATTATTTTATATGTACGTAATGTAAAAATTTATAAAATTAAAGATGCAATATACCCATAAAATAACTCATATTTAAAAAAATATATATACAAAAATACACATAAAATAATTAAATTTGTATTAAAATAAATATACAAAATACACATACAATAAGGTAGATTTTTATTGAAATAGATATGCAAAAAACACATAAAATAAAGTAAATTTGTATCAAAATATATACGAATACACACAATAAAATAACGTAAATTTTTATGAAAATATATATAGAAAATAATGTAAATACATAGAAAAATATATATACAAAATACACATAAAATAATGTAAATTCGTATCAAAATAAATAAACAAAATTTCCTCTAAAAGAATGTATATTTGTAGGAAAATATATATACAAAATACAAATAAAATAACAAAAATTTGTATAAAAATATATACAAAAATACACAAAAATTATTTAAATTTGTTTGAAAATAGATATTCAAAATACACATGAAATTAGGCAAATTTTTATTGAAATACATATACAAAATACACATAAAATAATGTAAATTTGTATGAAACTATATAAACAAATACACATAAGATAACGTAAATTTCCATAAAATATATGTACAAAATATACATTAAATAATGTAAATATGTCTAAAAATATGTATACAAAATACACAGAATAACGTAAAATCGTATCAAAATAAATAAACAGACTATCAATAAAATAATGTAAATTTGTATGAAAATAAAGATGCAAAATACCCATATAATAACGCATATTTGTTTAAAAATATATATACAAAAATACACATAAAATAATTAAATTTGTATCAAAATAAATATACAAAAGGCACATACAATAAAGGAAATTTGTATTGAAATAGATATGCGAAATACACATAAATAATGTTAATTTGTATCAAAATATATATACGAATACACATAAAATAGAGTAAATTTCTATGAAAATATATATTAAAAATACATATAAAATTATGTAAATAGGTATATATATATATATATATATATATATATATATATATATATATATATATATATATATATATATATATATATATATATATATATATATATATATATATATATATATATATATATATATATATATATATATATATATATATATATATATATATATATATATATATATATATATATATCAAATACACCTAAAATAATGAAAATTCGTATCAAAATCAATAAACAAAATTCCGATAAAAGAACGTACAAATTTACATTATTTTATGTGTATTTTGTACATGTATTTAAAAACGAATTTAACTAATTATATGTGTATTTTGTATATCTATTTTCATACAAATTGAAATTTATTTTTTTGTTTTTTTGTATATATTTTTATTCAAATTTTCGTAATTTTATGTGTATTTTGTATATTTATTTTCCTACAAATATACGTTCTTTTATAGGAATTTTGTTTATTTATTTTGATACGAATTTTCATTTTTTTAGGTGTATTTGATATATATATTTTTATACTTATTTACATAATTTTATATGTATTTTGAATATATATTTTCATAGAAATTTACTCTATATGTATATACAAAAAAACACCAAAATAATTTAAATTTGTATGAAAATAAATATACAAAATACACATAAAATAAGGTAAATTTGTATTTAAATACATATACAAAATACACTTAAAATAATGTAAATATGAATGATATTATATAAACAAATACACTTAAAATAACGTTAATTTGTATAAAATATATATAAAAATACACAATAAATAATGAAAATATGTATAAAAAAATATATACAAAACACAAATAGTATAATATAAAATCATATCAAAATATATACACAGAATATTAATAAAATAATGAACATTTGTATGAAAACTAAGATGCAAAATACCTATAAAATAACGCATTTTTTATAAAATTATATATACCAAAATACACATAAAATATTTGAATTTGTATTAAAATAAATATACAAAATGCACATACAATAAGGTAAATTTGTATTGAAATAGATATGCAAAATACATATAAAACAATGTAAATTTGTTTCAAAATATATATATATATATATATATATATATATATATATATATATATATATATATATATATATATATATATATATATATATATATATATATATATATATATATATATATATATATATATATATATATATATATATATATATATATATATATTTATATATATATATATATATATATATATACAAATACAAATAAAATTAAGTAAATACGAATCAAAAATGTATAAAAAATACACATAAAATAATGTAACTCGTATAAATATAAATAAACAAAATACCAATAAGAGAGTGTGTATTTGTATAAATATAAATATACAAAATGCACATAAAATAACGTAAATTTGTATAAAACTATATACAAAAATACACAGAAGTAATTAAATTTGTATGAAAATAGATATACAAAATACACACAAAATAAGCTAAATTTGAATTGAAATATATATACAAAATACATAAAATAAAGTAAATTCGTTTCAAAATATTTTTAACAAATACACATATAACGTAAATTTGTAAAATATATATATAAACAAAATACACATTAAGTAATGTAAATACGTATAAAAAATATTTACAAAATACACAAATAATCAAGTCATTCGTATCAAAATAAATAAACAAAAAACTAATTAAATAATGTAAATTTGTATGAGAAAACATAAACAAAATACACATAAAATAACGTTTTAAGTTTCTATAAAAATATATGTTCAAAAATGCACATAAAATTAGTTTGCATACAAAAATATATACAAAACACACATTAGATAATGTAAATGAGTATAAAAATATGTATACAAAATACCTATGAAATAATCTAAATTCGTATCGAGTTAAATTAAGAAAATAACAATAAAATAATGTAATTTTGGATGAAAATATATATAGAAAACACATAAAATAACCTAAATAAAAATACAAATATACACATTAAATAATTTAAAATTGAATGAAATAAATATACAAAATAAACATAAAATAAGGTAAATTTGTAATAAAATATATGTAAGAACACATGAAATAATATAAATTTGTTTGAAAATATATATAAACAAATACACATAAAATAACATAAATTTGTATAAAATTTGTTTCAAAATATATACGAATACACACAATAAAATAACGTAAATTTTTATGAAAATGTATATAAAATACACATAAAATAATTTAAATACGTAGAAAAATATATATACAAAATACACATAAAATAATGTAAATTCGTAAAAAATTAAATACACGAAATTCCAATAAAAGAATATATATTTGTAGGAAAATATATATACAAAAAACAAATAAAATAACTAAAAAATTTTAAAAATATATACAAAAATACACAAAAATATTTTAAGTTTGTTTGAGAATAGATATGCAAAATACACATAAAGTTAGGCAAATTTGTATTGAAATAAATATACAAAACTCACATGAAATAATGTAAATTTGAATGAAAATATATAAACAAATACATATAAAATAACGTAAATTTGGATAAAATATATATACAAAATATACATTAAACATTTTAAATATGTATAAAAATATATTATATTATATATATTTTTATTGATATTTGCGTTAATTATGTGTATTTTGTATATGTTTTCTCATAGAAATTTACATTATTTTATTGGTATTTTGTCTATTTATTTTGATACGAATTACATGATTATTTCTGTATTTTGTACATTTTATTATACGTATTTACATTATTTAATGTGTATTTTGTTTATATATTTTTATACAAATTTACGTTATTATATGTGTATTTGTATAAGTATTTTGATACAAATTTACATTATTTTATGTATTTTGTATATATATTTCAATTCAAATTTAGCTTATTTTATGTGTATTTTGTATATCTATTTATTTTAATACAAAATCAAATATTTTATGTTTTTTCGTATATAAATTTTTATAAAAAATGCGTTATTTTATGGGTATTTTGTATCTTAATTTTCATACAAATTTACATTATTTTATTAATATTTTCTGTATTTATTTTGATACGATTTTACATTATTTTATTTGTGTTTTGTATATATTTTTTTATACATATTTACATTATTAATGTATTTTTTGTATATATATTTGATACAAATTTACATTATTTTAAGTCTAGATGTTTATATATTTTCATTCAAATTTACATTATTTTATGTGTATTTTGTATATGTATTTCAATACAAATTTACCTAATTTTATATGTTTTTTGTATATTTATTTTCATACAAGTTTAAATTATTTTTGTGTATTTTTGTATATAGTTTTATACAAATTTAGGTTATTTTATGTGTATTTTGTATATCTATTTTCATACAAATACACATTCTTTTCATGATATTTTGTTTATTTATTTTGACACGAATGAACATTATTTAATGTGTATTTTGTATATATATTTTTATACGTATTTACATTATTTCAAGTGTATTTTGTATATATAATTCTATAGAAATCTGCGTTATTTTATGTGTATTCGTATATATATTTTGAAACAAATTTACATTGTTTTATGTGTATTTTGCATATTTTTTCAATACAAATTTACCTTATTGTATATGCATTTTGTATATTAATTTTAATACAAATTTGATTAATCTATGTGTATTTTTGTATATGTATTTTTATAAAAATATGCTTTATTTTATGGGTATTTTGCATCTTTATTTTCATACAAATTTACATTATTTTATTGATATTTTGTGTATTTATTTTGATATGATTTTACATTATTCTATGTGTATTTTGTATATATATTTTATATAAAATGTATTTGTTTTCATTTCATACAAATCTACATTATTTGATGTGTTTTTTGTACATGTATTTAAATACAAATTTAACTAGTTATATGTGTATTTTGTATATCTATTTTGTATGTATATTTTCATAGAAATTTACTCTATTTTATGAGTTCGTATATATATTTTGATACAAATTTACATTATTGATGTGTATTTTGCATATCTATTTCAATACAAATTTACTTTATTGTACGTGCATTTTGTATATTTATTTTAATACAAATTTAATTATTCTATATGTATTTTTGTATATATATTTTTATGCAAATATGCGTTATTATATGGATATTTTGCATCTTTATTTTCATGCAAATTTACATTATTTTATTGATATTCTCTTTATTTATTTTGATTCGATTTAACATTTTTCTATGTGAATTTTGTATATATTTTTTTTATACATATTTACATTATTTAATGTTCATTTTGTATTTATATTTTATCCAAATTTACATTATTTTATGGGTATTTGTTTATATATTTTCATACAAATTTACATTATTTTATGTGTTTTTTGTATATATATTTTTCTACGTAATTAAATTATTTTATGTGTATTTTGTATATACATTTTCATAAAAAAATTACGTTATTTTATTGTGTGTATAAGTATATATTTCGATACAAATTTTATACAAATTCATGTTATTTAATGTGTATTTGTATATATATTTTCATACAAATTTATATTATTTTATGTGTATTTTTTCATATATTCCACTACAAATTTACCTTATTTTATGTTTATTTTGTATATTTATTTCATTCAATTTTAAATTATTTTATGTGTATATTTGTATTTGTATTTAGGTTATTTTATGTGTATTTTGTATATATATTTTCATCCAAAATTACAATATTTTATTGGTATTTTCTTAATTTAATTCGATACGAATTTAGATTATTTCATAGGTATTTTGAATACATATTTTTATACTCATTTACTTTATCTAATGTGTGTTTTGTATATATATTTTTATGCAAATTTATTTTTTCATTTTTGTACATATATTTTTATAGAAATTTGCGTTATTTTATGTATATAGTTTTATATAAATTTACGTTATTTTATGCGCATTTTGTATATTTATATTTATACAAATACACATTCTTTTATTGGTATATTGTTTATTTACATTTATACGAATTTACATTATTTTATGTGTATTTTGTATACATTTTTTTATACGTATTAACTTAATTTTATGTGTATTTTGTATACTATGTATTTTTATAGAAATCTACGTTATTTTATGTGTATTCATATATATATTTTGAAACAAATTTACATTATTTGATATGTATTTTGCATATCTATTTCAATACAAATTTACCTTATTGTATGTGCATTTTGTATATTTATTTTAATACAAATTCAAATATTTTATGTGTATTTTGGTATCAATAATTTTATAAAAAATGCGTTATTTTATAAGTATTTTGCATCTTAATTTTCATACAAATTTACATTATTTTATTAATATTCTGTGTATATATTTTGATACGATTTTACATTATTCTATTTGTGTTTTGTATATATATTTTTATACATATTTACATTATTTAATGTGTATTTTGTATATATATTTCATACAAAGTTACGTTATGATATGTGTATTTGTTTATATATTTTCTTTCAAATTTACATTATTTTATGTGTATTTTGTATATGTATTTCAATACAAATTAACCTAATTTTATGTGTATTTTGTATATTTATTTTCATACAAATTTAAATTAAATTAATATATTTTTGAATGAAAATAAATTTACAAAATACACATAACATAACTAAAATTTGTATTAAAATATATACAAAAATACATAGAAATAATTTGAGTTTGTATGAAAATAGATATACAAAATGCACATAAAACTAGGTGAATTTCTTTTGAAATGTATATACAAAATACGCATAAAATATTGTAAATTTCTGTCAAAATATAAAAACAAATACACATAAAATAACGTAAATTTGTATGAAAAATATATACAAAATACACATAGAATAATGTCAATTCGTATCAAAATGAATGAGCAGAATATCAATAAAATAATGTAAATTTGTATGAAAATAAAGATGCAAAATACCCAAAAAATAAAGCATATGTTTATAAAAATATAAATACAAAAATACACATCGAATAATTACATTTGTATTAAAATTAATATGCAAAATGCGTATATAATAAGGTAAATTTGTATTGAAAAAATATGCAACATACACGTTTACTCATACAAATTTATATTTGATACGAATTACATGATTATATGTGTATTTTGTACATATTTTTTTATACGTATTTACATTATTTAATGTGTATTTTGTTTATATATTTTCATACAAATTTACTTTATTATATGTGTATTTGTATAAATATTTTGAAACAAATTTACTTTATTTCATGTATTTTGTATATATATTTCAATTCAAATTTAGCTTATTTTGTGTGTATTTTGTATATATTTTCATACAAATTTAATTACTTCTGTGTATTTTTGTATATAGTTTTATATAAATTTACGTTATTTTATGTGTATTTTGTATATTTATATTTATACAAATACACATTCTTTTATTGGTATTTTGTTTATTTATTTTGATACGAATTTACATTATTTTATGTGTATTTTGTATACATTTTTTTATACGTATTTACTTCATTTTATGTGTATTTTGTATATATATTTTTATAGAAATTTACGTTATTTTATGTGTGTTCGTATATATATTTTGAAACAAATTTACATTGTTTTATATGTATTTTGCATATCTATTTCAATACAAATTTACCTTATTGTATGTGTTTTTTGTATATTTATTTTAATACAAATTTAAATTTTTGATGTGTATTTAGGTGTATATATTTTTATAAATAAAAAAATGCGTTATTTTATGGGTATTTTGCTTCTTTATTTTCATACAAATTTACATTATTTTATTAATATTCTGTGTATTTATTTTGATACGATTTTACATTATTCTACTCGTGTTTTGTACATATTTTTTATACAAATTTACGTTATTTTAAGTGTATTTGTTTATGTATTTTCATTCAAATTTACATTATTTTATGTGTATTTTGTGTATGTATTTTAATACAAATTTAGGTTATTTTATGTGTATTTTGTATATCTATTTTCATACAAATACACATTCTTTTATTGATATTTTGTTTATTTATTTTGACGCGATTTTACATTATTTACAATAAGGTAAATTTGTATTGAAATAGATATGCAAAATACATATAAAACAATGTAAATTTGTTTCAAAATATATATACGAATACACATAAAATAACGTAGATTTCTATAAAATATATGTACAAAATACACATAAAATGAAGTAAATACGTATAAAAAAATGTATACAAAATACACATAAAATAATGTAAATTCGAATCAAAATAAATATACAAAATACCAATAAAAGAATGTGTATTTGTATAAATATAAATATACAAAATACACATAAAATAACGTAAATTTATATAAAACTATATACAAAAATACACAGAAGTATTTTAATTTGTATGAAAATAGATATTCAAAATAAGGTAAATTCGTTTGAAATTCAAATTCAGATAAAAGAAAGTATATTTGTAGAAAAAATAAATATACAAAATACACATAAAATAGCGAAAATTTGTTTGAAAATATATAAAAAAATAAACAAAAATAATTTCAATTTGTATGAAAATAAAATAATACACATGTATTTTGTATATCTATTTTCACACAAATTTAATTACTTTTGTGTTTTTTTCATATAGTTTTATATAAATTTACGTTATTTTATTTGTATTTTGTATATTTATATTTATACAATACTCATTCTTTTATTATTATTTTGTTTATTTATTTTGATACGAGTTTACATTATTTTATGTGTATTTTGTATACCTTTTTTTATACGTATTTACTTCATTTTATGTGTATTTTGTATATTTATTTTCATAGAAATCTACGTTATTTTATGTGTATTCGTATATATATTTTGAAAAAAATTTACATAGTTTTATATGTATTTTGCATATCTATTTTAATACAAATTTACCTTATTGTATGTGCATTTTGTATATTTATTTTAATACAAATTCAAATATTTTATGTGTGTCTTGCTATAAATATTTTTTATAAAAAATGCGTTATTGTACGGGTATTTTGCATCTCAATTTTCATACAAATTTACATTATTTTATTAATATTCTGTGTATTTATTTTGATACGATTTTATATTATTCTATTTGTGTTTTGTATATATTTTTTAATACATATTTACATTATTTAATGTGTATTTTTTATATATATTTTATACAAATTTACGTTATTTTAAGTGTATTTGTTTATATATTTTCATTCAAATTTACATTATTTTATGTGTATTTTGTAAATGTATTTCAATACAAATTTACCTAATTTTATGTGTATTTTGTATATTTATTTTCATACAAATTAAAATTATTTTTGTGAATTTTTGTATATAGTTTTATACAAATTTAGGTGATTTTATGTGTATATTGTATATCTATTTTCATACAAATACACATTCTTTTATTGATATTTTGTTTATTTAATTTGACGCGAATTTACATTATTTAATGTGTATTTTATATATATATATTTTTATACGTGTTTACATCATTTGATGTGTATTTTGTATATATATTTCTATAGAAATCTACGTTGATTTATGAGTATTCGTATATAGATTTTGAAATAAATTTACACTGTTTTATGTGTATTTTGCATATTTTTTCAATACAAATTTACCTTATTGTATATGCATTTTGTATATTAATTTTAATACAAATTTAATTATGCTATGTGTATTTTTGTATATGTATTTTTATAAAAATATGCTTTATTTTATGGGTATTTTACATTTTTATTTTCATACAATTTACATTATTTTATTTATATTCTGTTTATTTTTTACTGAAACATTTTTACATTATTCTATGTGTATTTTGTATATCTATTTTTATACGTATTTACTTAATTTATGTGTATTTTGTATATATATTTTTATAGAAATCTACGTTATTTTATGTGTATTCGTATATATATTTTGAAACAAATTTACATTGTTTTATATGTATTTTTGCATATCTCTTTCAATACAAGTTTACCTTATTGTATGTGCTTTTTGTATATTTACTTCAATACAAATTTAAATATTTTATGTGTATTTTGGTATATATATTTTTATAAGAAATGCGCTATTTGATGGGAATTTTGCATCCTTATTTTCATACAAATTTACATTATTTTATTAATATTCGGTGTATTTATTTTGATACGATTTCACATTATTCTATTTGTTTTTTGTATATATATTTTTTATACATATTTACATTATTTAATGTATATCTTGCATATATATTTCATACAAATTTATTATCTATTATTTATTTTCATACAAATACACATTCTTTTCATGATATTTTATTTATTTATTTTGACACGAATTTACCTAGATATGTATTTTGTATATATTTTTATACGTATTTACATAATTTCATGTGTATTTTGTATATATATTTCTATAGAAATCTACGATATTTTATGTGTATTCGTATATATATTTTGAAACAAATTTACTTTGTTTTATATGTATTTTTGAATATCTCTTTCAATACATATTTACCTTACTGTATATGCATTTTGTATATTTATTTCAATACAAATTTAAATATTTTATGTGTATTTTGGTATATATATTTTTATAAAAAATGCGCTATTTTATGGGAATTTTGCATCTTTCTTTTCATACAAATTTACATTATTTTATTGATATTCTGTATATTTATATTGATAGGATTTTACATTATTCTATTTCTTTTTTGTATATATTTTTTTATACACATTTACATTATTTAATGAGTATCTTGCATATAACGTAGATTTCTATAGAAATATATATACAAAATACACATGAAACTATGTAAATACGTATAAAAATAAATATATAAAATACATATTAAGTAATGTAAATTCGTGACAAAATAAATAAACAAAATATCATGAAAAGAATGTGTATTTGTATGAAAATAAATAATAGATAATAAATTTGTATGCAATATATATGCAAGATACATTTAAATAATGTAAATATGTATAAAAAAAATATATACAAAAAAAACAAATAGAATAATGTAAAATCGTATCAAAATAAATACACCGAATATTAATAAAATAATGTAAATTTGTATGAAAATAAAGATGCAAAATTCACATCAAATAGCGCATTTCTTATAAAAATATATATACCAAAATACACATAAAATATTTAAATTTGTATTGAAATAAATATACAAAATGCACATACAATAAGGTAAACTTCTATTGAAAGAGATATGCAAAAATACATATAAAACAATGTAAATTTGTTTCAAAATATATATACGAATACACATAAAATAAAGTAGATTTCTATAAAAATATATATACAAAATACACATAAAATTAAGTAAATACGTATAAAAAAAATGTAAACAAAATACACATAAAATAATGTAAATTCGAAACAAAATAAATAAACAAAACACCAATAAAAGAATGTATATCTATTTATTTTAATACAAAATCAAGTATTTTATGTTTTTTCGTATATATATTTTTGTACAAAATGCGTTATTTTATGGGTATTTTGCATCTTAATTTTCATACAAATTTACATTATTTTATTAATATTTTCTGTATTTATTTTGATACGATTTTACATTATTTTATTTATGTTTTGTATATATTTTTTTATACATATTTACATTATTTAATGTGTTTTTTGTATATATATTTGATACATATTTACGTTATTTTAAGCTATTTTATGTGTATTTGTTTATATATTTTGACACAAATTTACAATATTTTATGGGTATTTTGTATATATATTTCAAAAGAAATTTACCTAGTTTTATATGTATTTTGAATATCTATTTTCATACTAACTCAAATTATTTTGAAGTATTTTTGTATATATTTCAATACAAATTTTAGTTATGTTATGTGTATTTTATAAATCTATTTTCATTCAAATATATATTATTTTATTGGTATTTTGTTGATTTATATTGATACGAATTTACATTATTTTATATGTACTTTGTATATATATTTTTATACGCATTTACATTATTTAATATTTATTTTGAATATATAATTTTATACAAATTCATGGTATTTTATGTGTATTTGTATATATATTTTCATATAAATTTACATTATTTTATGTGTATTTTTTACATATATTTCATTACAAATTTACCTTATTTTATGTTTATTTTGTATGTGTATTTTGTACATTTATATTTATAGAAATACACATTCTTTTATTGGTATTTTGTTTATTTATTTTGTTTCGAATTTACATTATTTTATGTGTATTTTGTTCACATTTTTTTATACGTATTTACTTAATTTTATGTGTATTTTGTATATATATTTTTATAGAAGTCTACGTTATTTTATGTGTATTCGTATATATATTTTGAAACAAATTTACATTGTTTTATATGTATTTTTGCATATCTCTTTCAATAGAAGTTTACCTTATTGTATGTGCATTTTGTATATTTATTTCAATACATATTTAAATATTTTATGTGAATACATGTACAAAAAATACATAAAATAATATAGATTTGTATGAAATGAAAACAAATACATTTTATATAAAATATATATACAAAATACACATAGAATAATGTAAAATCATATTAAAATAAATACACAGAATATCAATAAAATAATGTAAATTTGTATGAAAATAAAGATGCAATATACCCATAAAATAAAGCATATTTTTATAAAAATACATATACAAAAATACACATAGATTAATCAAATTTGTATTAAAATTAATATACAAAATGCACATACAATAAGGTAAATTTGTATTGAAAAAATATGCAAAACACACTTAAAACAATGTAAATTTGTTTCAAAATGTATATACGAATAAACATAAAATAACGCAGATTTCTATAGAAATATATATACAAAATGCACTTGAAATAATGTAAATACGTATAAAAATATATATACAAAATACACATTAAATAATGTTCATTCGTGTCAAAATAAATAAACAAAATATCATGAAAAGAATGTGTAGTTGTATGAAAATAGATATACAAAATACACATAAAATAACCTAAATTTGTATAAAACTATAAACAAAAATACACAAAAATAGTTTAAACTTGTATGAAAATAAATATACAAAAAACATATAAAATTAGGTAAATTTGTATTGAAATACATATACAAAATACACATAAAATAATGTAAATTTGAATGAAAATATATAAACATACAGACTTAAAATAACGTAAATTTGTATCAAATATATATACAAAAAACACATTAAATAATGTAAATATGTATAAAAAAAATATATACAAAACACAAATAAAATAATGTAAAATCGTATCAAAATAAATACAGAAAATATTAATAAAATAATGTAAATTTGTATGAAAATTAAGATGCAAAATACCCATAAAATAACGCATTTTTTATAAAAATATATATACAAAAAACACATTAAATAATGTAAATATGTATAAAAAAATATATACAAAACACAAATAAAATAATGTAAAATCGTATCAAAATAAATACAGAAAATATTAATAAAATAATATAAATTTGTATGAAAATTAAGATGCAAAATACCCATAAAATAACGCATTTTTTATAAAAATATATATACGAAAAAACATAAAATATTTGATTTTCTATTAAAATAAATAGATATTCAAAATACACATAAAATAAGCTAAATTAAATGAAAAATATATACAAAATACACATAGAATAATGTAAAATCGTATCAAAATAAATACACAGGATATCAATAAAATAATGTAATTTTGTATGAAAATAAAGATGCAAAATACCCATAAAATAAAGCATATTTTTTTAAAAATACATATACAAAAATACACATAGAATAATTAAATTTGTATTAAAATTAATATACAAAATGCACGTACAATAAGGTAAATTTGTATTGAAAAAATATACAAAATGCACATTAAAGCGTAAATTTGTTTAAAAATCTATATAAAATAAATATATAAATATATATAGATATATATATATATATATATATATATATATATATATATATATATATATATATATATATATATATATATATATATATATATATATATATATATATATATATATATATATATATATATATATATATATATATATATATATATATATATATATATATATATATATATATATATATATATATACAAAATACACATTAAATAATTTAAATTCTCGTCAAAATAAATAAACAAAATATCAATAAAAGAATGTGTATTTGTATGAAAATAGATATACAAAACACTCATAAAATAACCTAAGTTTGTATAAAACTATATACAAAAATACACAAAAATAATTTAAATTTGTATGAAAATAAATATACAAAATACACATAAAATTAGGTAAATTTGTATTGAAATACATATACAAAATACACATAAAATAATGGAAATTTGAATGAAAATATATAAACATATACACTTAAAATAACGTAAATTTGTATCAAATATATATACAAAATACTAATTAAATAATGTAAATATGTATAAAAAATATATACAAAACACAAATAGAATAATGTAAAATCGTATCAAAATAAATACACAGAATATTAATTAAATAATGTAAATTTGTATGAAAATAAAGATGCAAAATAGCCATAAAATAAGGCATTTTTTATAAAAATATATATACCAAAATACACATAAAATATTAAAATTTGTATTAAAATAAATATAAAAAATGCACATACTGTAAGGTAAATTTGTATTGAAATAGATATGCAAAATACATATAAAACAATGTAAATTTGTTTCAAAATATATATACGAATACACATAAAATAACGTTGATTTCTATAAAAATATATACAAAAAACACATAAAATGAAGTAAATACGTATAAAAAAATGAATACTAAATACACATAAAAATCGTATCAAAATAAATAAACAAAATACCAGTAAAAGAATGTGTATTTGTATAAATATAAATATACAAAATACACATAAAATATCGTAAATTTGTATAAAACTATATACAAAAATACACAGAACAAATACACATTCTTTTATTGGTATTTTGTTTATTTATTTTGTTTCGAATTTATATTATTTTATGTGTATTTTGTTTACATTTTTTGATACGTATTTACCTAATTTTATGTGTATTTTGTATATATATTTTTATAGAAATCTACGTTATTTTATGTGTATTCGTATATATATTTTGAAACAAATTTACAATTTTTTATATGTATTTTTGCATATCTCTTTCAACAGAAGTTTACCTTATTGTATATGCATTTTGTATATTTATTTCAATACAAATTTAAATATTTTATGTGTATTTTGGTATATATATTTTTATAAGAAATGCGCTATTTGATGGGAATTTTGCATCTTTATTTTCATACAAATTTACATTATTTTATTAATATTCGGTGTATTTATTTTGATACGATTTTACATTATTCTATTTATTTTTTGTATATTTTTTTTATACATATTTACATTATTTAATGTGTATCTTGCATATATATTACATATAAATTTATTATCTATTATTTATTTTCATACAAATACACATTCTTTTCATGATATTTTGTTTATTTATTTTGTCACGAATTTACATTACTTAATATGTATTTTATATATATATATTTTTATACGTATTTACATAATTTCATGTGTATTTTGTATATATATTTCTATAGAAATCTCCGTTATTTTATGTGTATTCGTATATATATTTTGAAACAAATTTACACTGTTTTATTTGTATTTTGCTTTTTTTTTTCAATACAAATTTACCTTATTGTATGTGTGCATTTTGTATATTAATTTTAATACAAATTTAATTATTCTATGTGTATTTTTGTATATGTATTTTTAAAAAAAAATATGCTTTATCTTATGGGTATTTTGCATCTTTATTTTCATACAAATTTAAATTATTTTATTGATATTCTGTGTACCTATTTTGATACGATTTTACATTATTCTATGTATAACAAAAATAAATACAGAATACACAAAAATAGATATGCAAAATACATATAAACAATGTAAATTTGTTTCAAAATATATATACGAATACACATGAAATAAGGTAGATTTCTATAAAAATATATATACAAAATACACATAAAATTAAGTAAATACGTATAAAAAATGTATACAAAATACACATAAAATAATGTAAATTAGTATCAAAATAAATAAACAAAATACCAATAAAAGAATGTGTATCTGTATAAATATATATATACAAAATACATATTAAATAATATAAATTTGTTTAAAACTATACAAAATACACATGAAATGATGTAAATACGTATAAAAATATATATACAAAATACACATTAAATAATGTAAATTCGCGTCAAAATAAATAAACAAAATATCAATAAAAGAATGTGTATTTGTATGAAAATAGATATACAAAATACACATAAAAGAACCTAAATTTGTATCAAATTATATACAAAAATACACAAAAATATTTTAAATTTGTATGAAAATAAATATACAAAATACTCAAAATTAGGTAAATTTGTATTGAAATACATACACAAAATACACATAAAATAATATAAATTTGAATGAAAATACATAAACAAATACACTTAAAATAACGTAAATTTGTATAAAAAAATATGTACAAAACACAAATAGAATAATGTAAAATCGTATCAAAATAAATACACAGAATATTAATAAAATAATGTAAATTTGTATGAAAATAAAGAAGCAAAATACCCATAAAATAACGCATTTTTTTATTTATAAAAATTTACATACCAAAATACACATAAAAAAATAAATTTGTATTAAAATAAATATACAAAAAACACATACAATAAAAATGTAATAAAATAATGTAAATTTGTTTCAAAATATATATACAAAATTACACATAAAATAACGTAGATTTCTATAAATATATATATACAAAATACACATAAAATAACGCAAATTTGTATAAAAATATATACAAAATACACATAAAATAATGTAAATTTGTATTGAAATATATATACAAAAATACATTAAAAGAATGTAAATTTGTATAAAATATATATACGAATTCATATAAAATAACGTAAATTTATATAAAAAATATATGCAAAATACATAAAATTAATGTAAATACGTATAAAAAATGTATACAAAATACACATAAAATAATGTAAATTGAATCAAAATAAATAAACAAAATACCAATAAAATAATGTGTATTTGTTCTGTGTATTATTGTATATAGTTTTATACAAATTTACGATCTGTTTTGGGTAGTTTGTATCTTTATAATAATACAAATAGACCTTCTTGTAGTGGTATTCTGTTTATTTATTTTGATACGATTTTTCTGTGTATTTTGTATTCATTTTTTTATACGTATTTACTTCATTTTATGTGTATTTTGTATATCTTTATACAAATTTACGTTATTTTAAGTGTATATGTTTATATATTTTCATTTAAATTTCCATTATTTTATGTGTATTTTGTGTATGTATTTCAATACAAATTTACCTAATTTTATACAGTATGTGCATTTTTTATATTTATTTTAATACAAATTTTAATATTTTATGTGTATTTTGGTATATATATTTTTATAAAAAATGCGTTATTTTATGGCTATTTTGCATCTTTATTTTCATTCAAATTTACATTTTATTAATATTCTGTGTACTTATTTTGATACGATTTTACATTTTTCTATTTGTCTTTTGAATATTTATTTATACATATTTACATTATTTAATTAGTATTTTGTATATATATTTGATACAAATTTACGTTATTTTAAGTGTATATGTTTATATATTTTCATTCAAATTTCCACTATTTTATGTGTATTTTCTATATGTATTTCAATACAAATTTTCCTAATTTTATGTGTATTTTGTATATTTATTTTCATACAAATTTAAATTATTTATGTGTATTTTTGTATATATTTTTATACAAACTTAGGTTATTTTATGAGTATTTTGTATATTTATTTTCATACAAATACACATTCTTTTATTGATATTTTGTTTATTTATTTTGACGAGAATTTAAATTATTTAATGTGTATTTTGTATATATATTTTTATACGTATTTACATCATTTCATGTGTATTTTGTATATATATTTTATACAAATTTACGTTATATTATGTGTATTCGTATATATATTTTAAACAAATTTACATTTTTATGTGTATTTTACATATTTTTCAATACAAATTTACCGTATTGTTTAGGCATTTAGTATATTAATTTTAATACAAATTTAATTATTCTATGTGTATTTTTGTATATGTATTTTTATAAAATATGCTTTATTTTATGGGTATTTTGCATCTTTATTTTCATACAAATTTACATTATTTTATTGATATTCTGCTCATTCATTTTGATACGATTTGACATTATACTATTTGTATTTTGTATATAATTTTAATACAAATTTACGTTATTTTATGTGTATTTGTTTATATATTTTGACACAAATTTACAATATATTATGGGTATTTTGTATATATATTTCAAAAGAAATTTACCTAGTTTTATGTGTATTTTGAATATCTATTTTCATACAAACTCAAATTATTTATATGTATTTTTGTATATATTTCAATACAAATTTTAGTTATGTTATGTGTATTTTGTAAATCTGTTTTCATTCAAATATATATTATTTTATTGGTATTTTGTTGATTTATATTGATACGAATTTACATTATTTTATATGTACTTTTTATATATATTTCTATACGCATTTACATTATTTAATATTTATTTTGAATATATAATTTTATACAAATTCATGGTATTTTATGTGTATTTGTATATATATTTTCATATAAATTTACATTATTTTATGTGTATTTTGTACATATATTTGATTACAAATTTACCTTATTTTATGTTTATTTTGTATGTGTATTTTGTACATTTATATTTATACACGTTTACTCATACAAAATTATATTATTTTATTGGTTTTTTGTTTATTTATTTTGATACGAATTACATGATTATATGTGTATTTTGTACACATTTTTTTATACGTATTTACATTATTTAATGTGTATTTTGTTTATATATTTTCATACAAATTTACGTTATATGTGTATTTGTATAAATATTTTTATACAAATTTACTTTATTTCATGTATTTTGTATATATATTTCAATTTAAATTTAGCTTATTTTGTGTGTATTTTGTATATATTTTTATACAAATTTAATTACTTCTGTGTTTTTTTGTATATAGTTTTATATAAATTTACGTTATTTTATGTGTATTTTGTATATTTATATTTATACAAATACACATTCTTTTATTGGTATTTTGTTTATTTATTTTGATACGAATTTATATTATTTTATGTGTATTTTGTATACATTTTTTTATACGTATTTACTTCATTTTATGTGTATTTTGTATATATATTTTTATTGAAATCTACGTTATTTTATGTGTATTCGTATACATATTTTGAAACAAATTTACATTGCTTTATATGTATTTTGCATATCTATTTCAATACAAATTTACCTTATGGTACATATAAAACAATGTAAATTTGTTTCAAAATATATATGAATACACATAAAATAACGTAGATTTCTATAAAATATATATACAAAATACACATAAAACTAAGTAAATACGTATAAAAATGTAACAAAATACACATAAAATAATGTAAATTCGAAACAAAATAAATAAACAAAATACCAATAAAAGAATGTGTATTTGTATAAATATAAATGTACAAAATACACATACAAAATAAACATAAAATAAGGTAAATTTGTAATGAAATATATGTACAAAATATACATAAAATAATGTAAATTTATATGAAAATATATATAAATACACATAAAATAATGTAAATTGTAAAAATTAAATACACAAAATTCCAATAAAAGAATGTATATTTGTAGGAAAATCTATATACAAAAAACAAATAAAATAACTAAAATTGGTATAAAAATATATACAAAAATACACAAAAATAATTTAAATTTGTGTGAAAATAGATATGCAAAATACACATAAAGTTAGGCAAATTTGTATTGAAATACATATAAAACTCACATAAAATAATGTAAATTTGTATGAAACTATATGAACATATACAATAACGTAAATTTGGATAAAATATATTTACAAAATATACATTAAATATTTTAAATATTTAAATATATTATATATATTTTTATTGATATTTGCGTTATTTATGTGTACTTTGTATATGTTTTCAAATAGAAATTTACATTATTTTATTGGTATTTTGTCTATTTATTTTGATATGAATTACATGATTATTTGTGTATTTTGTACATTTTTTTATACGTATTTACATTATATAATGTGTATTTTATTTATATATTTTTATACAAATTTACGTTATTATATGTGTATTTGTATTAGTATTTTGATACAAATTTACATTATTTTATGTATTTTGTATATATATTTCAATTCAAATTTAGCTTATTTTATGTGCATTTTGTATATCTATTTATTTTAATACAAAATCAAATATTTTATGTTTTTTCGTATATATATTTTTATAAAAAATGCGTTATTTTATGGGTATTTTGCATCTTAATTTTCATACAAATTTACATTATTTTATTAAAATTTTCTGTATCTATTTTGATACGATTATACATTATTTTATTTGTGTTTTGTATATTTTTTTTATACATATTTACATTATTTAATGTGTTTTTTGTATATATATTTGATACAAATTTACGTTATTTTAAGTCTATATGTTTATATATTTTCATTCAAATTTACATTATTTTATGTGTATTTTCATTATTTTATGTGTATTTCAATACAAATTTACCTAGTTTTATATGTTTTTTGTATATTTATTTTCATACAAGTTTAAATTATTTTTGTGTATTTTTGTCTATAGTTTTATACAAATTTAGGTAATTTTATGTGTATTTTGTATATCTATTTTCATACAAATACACATTCTTTTCATGATATTTTGTTTATTTATTTTGACACGAATTAACATTATTTAATGTGTATTTTATATATATATTTTTATACGTATTTACATTATTTCAAGTGTATTTTGTATATATATTTCTATAGAATTCTGCGTTATTTTATGTGTATTCGTATATATATTTTGAAACAAATTTACATTGTTTTATGTGTATTTTGCATATTTTTTTAATACAAATTTACCTTATTGTATGTGCATTTTGTATATTAATTTTAATACAAATTTGATTAATCTATGTGTATTTTTGTATATGTATTTTTATAAAAATATGCTTTATTTTATTGGTATTTTGCATCTTTATTTTCATACAAATTTACATTATTTTATTGATATTCTGTGTATTTATTTAGATTTGATTTTACATTATTCTATGTGTATTTTGTATATATATTTTATATAAAATGTATTTGTTTTCATTTCATACAAATCTACATTATTTTATGTGTTTTTTGTACATGTATTTAAATATAAATTTAACTAGTTATATGTGTATTTTGTATATCTGTTTTCTATCTATATTTTCATAGAAATTTACTCTATTTTATGAATATTCGTATATATATTTTGATACAAATTTACATTATTAATATGTATTTTGCATATCTATTTCAGTACAAATTTACTTTATTGTACGTTCATTTTGTATATTTATTTTAATACAAATTTAATTATTTTATATGTCTTTTTGTATATATATTTTTATGCAAATATGCGTTATTATATGGATATTTTGCATCTTTATTTTCATACAAATTTACATTATTTTATTGATATTCTCTTTATTTATTTTGATACGATTGAACATTATTCTATGTGTTTTTTGTATATATTTTTTTATATATATATTTACATTATTTAATGTTCATTTTGTATATATATTTGTTCATTTTGTATATATATTTTATCCAAATTTACATTATTTTATATGTATTTGTTTATATATTTTCATACATATTTACATTATTTGATGTGTTTTTTGTATATATATTTTTCTACGTATTTAAATTATTTTATGTGTATTTTGTATATACATTTTCATAAAAAAATTACGTTATTTTATGGTGTGTATAAGTATATATTTTGATACAAATTTCATACAAATTCATGTTATTTAATGTGTATTTGTATATATATTTTCATACAAATTTATATTATTTTATGTGTATTTTTTCATATATTTCATAACAAATTTACCTTATTTCATGTTTATTTTGTATATTTATTTCATTCAATTTTAAATTATTTTATGTGTATATTTGTAATTGTATTTAGGTTATTTTATGTGTATTTTGTATATATATTTTCATCCAAAATTACATTATTTTATTGGTATTTCTTAATTTAATTCGATACGAATTTACATTATCTAATGTGTGTTTTGTATATATATTTTTATGCAAATTTATCTAATGTTCATTTTTGTACATATATTTTTATAGAAATTTGCTTTATTTTATGTATATAGTTTTATATAAATTTACGTTATTTTATGTGCATTTTGTATATTTATATTTATACAAATACACATTCTTTTATTGGTATATTGTTTATTTACATTTATACGAGTTTACATTATTTTATGTGTATTTTGTATACATTTTTTTATACGTATTTACTTAATTTTATGTGTATTTTGTATATGTATTATTATAGAAATCTACGTTGTTTTATGTGTATTCGTATATGTATTTTGAGACAAATTTACATTATTTTATATGTATTTTGCATATCTATTTCAATATAAATTTACCTTATTGTATGTGCATTTTGAATATTTATTTTAATACAATTTCAAATATTTTATGTGTATTTTGGTATCAATAGTTTTAAAAAAATGCGTAATTTTATAGGTATTTTGCATCTTAATTTTAATTTTATATGTATTTTGTATATATATTTTTATACGCTCTTACATTATTTAATATTTATTTTGAATATATATATTTATACAAATTCATGGTATTTTATGTGTATTTGTATATATATTTTCATATAAATTTACATTATTGTATGTGTATTTTGCACATATATTTTATTACAAATCTATCTTATTTCATGTTTATTTTGTATGTGTATTTTGTATATTTATATTTATCCAAATACACATTCTTTTATTGGTATTTTTTTTATTTATTTCAATTCGAAGTTCCATTATTTTATGTGTATTTTGAATACATTTTTTTATTCGTATTTACTTAATTTTGTGTATTTTGTATATATAATTTTATAGAAATCTACGTTTTTTTATATGTATTCGTATATATATTTTGAAACAAATTTACATTGTTTTATATGTATTTTTGCATATCTCTTTCAATACAAATTTACCTTATTGTATGTGCATTTTGTATATTTATTTCAATACAAATTAAAAAAAATTATGTGTATTTTGGTATATATATTTTTAAGAGAAATGCGCTATTTTATGGGAATTTTGCATCTTTATTTTCATACAAATTTACATTATTTTATTGATATTCGGTGTATTTATTTTGATACGATTTTACATTATTCTATTTGTTTTTTGTATATACTTTTTTTATACATATTTACATTATTTAATGTATATCTTGCATATATATTTTATACTAATTTATTATCTATTATCTGTTTTCATACAAATACACATTCTTTTCATGATATTTCGTTTATTTATTTTGAAACGAATTTACATTATTTGATATGTATTTTGGATATATATTTTTATACGTATTTAAATAATTTCATATGTATTTTGTATATATATTTAATAGATATTCAAAATACACATAAAATAACCTAAATTTGTATCAAACTATATACAAAAATACACAAAAATATTTTAAATTTGTATGAAAATAAATATACAAAATACACATAAAATTAGGTAAATTTGTATGGAAATACATATACAAAATACACATAAAATAATGTAAATTTGAATGAAAATACATAAACAAATACACTTAAAATAACGTAAATTTGTATAAAAAAATATATACAAAACACAAATAGAATAATGTAAAATCGTATCAAAATAAATATCCAGAATATTAATAAAATAAAGTAGATTTGTATGAAATTATGAGGCAAAATACCCATAAATAACGCATTTTTTTATTTATAAAAAAATATATATAAAAATACACATAAAAAAATTAGATTTGTATTAAAATAAATATATAAAAAACACATACAATAAGGTAAATTTGTATTGAAATAGATATGCAAAATACATATAAAGCAATGTAAATTTGCTTCAAAATATGTTTACGAATACACATAAAATAGCGTAGATTTTTATAAATATATATATACAAAATACACATAAAATGAAGTAAATACGTATAAAAAAATGTATATAAAATACACATAAAATAATGTAAATTCGTATCAAAATAAATAAACAAAATACCAATAAAAGAATGTGTATTTGTATAAATATAAATATACAAAATACACAAAAAATAACGTAAATTTATATAAAACTATATACAAAAATACACAGAAGTAATTAAATTTGTATGAGAATATATACAAAATACACACAAAATAAGCTAAATTTGAATTGAAATATATATACAAAATACATGAAATAAAGTAAATTTGTATCAAAATATTTATACAATTACAAATAATAACGTAATTTGTATGAAAATATAAACAAAATAATAATAAATAATGTAAATACGTATAAAATGTACAAAATACATATATATCATGTAATTCGTATCAAGATAAATAAACAAAATACCAATAAAATAATATAAATTTGTATGAGTAAACGTGTATGTTGCATATTTTTTCAATACAAATTTACCTTATTATATACGCATTTGTATATTAATTTTGATACAAATTTAATTATTCGATGTGTATTTTTGTATCTGTATTTTTATAAACATATGCTTTATTTTTTGGGTATTTTGCATCTTTATTTTCATACAAATTTACATTATTTTATTGATATTTTGCTCATTCATTTTGATACGAATTGACATTATTCTATGTGTATTTTGTATATATTTTTCATACAAATTTACGTTATTTTATGTGTATTTGTTTATATATTTTGACACAAATTTACAATATTTTATGGCTATTTTGTATATACATTTCAAAAGAAATTTACCTAGTTTTATGTGTATTTTGTATATCTATTTTCATACAAACTCGAATTATTTCTATGTATTTTTGTATATATTTTAATGCAAATTTTAGTTATGTTATGTATATTTTGTAAATTTATTTTCATTCAAATATATATTATTTTATTGGTGTTTTGTTGATTTATATTGATACGAATTTACATTATTTTATATGTTCTTTGTATATATATTTTAATACGCTTTTACATTATTTAATATTTATTTTGAATATATATTTTTATACAAATTCATGGAATTTTATGTGTATTTGTATATATATTTTCATATAAATTTACATTATTATATGTGTATTTTGTACATATATTTTATTACAAATCTACGTTATTTTATGTTTATTTTGTATATGTATTTTGTATATTTATATTTATCCAAATACACATTCTTTTATTGGTATTTTGTTTATTTATTTTAAATCGAATTTACATTATTTTATGTGTATTTTGTATACATTTTTTTTATACGTATTTACTAAATTTTATGTGTATTTTGTATATATATTTTTATAGAAATTTACGTTTTTTTATTTGTACTCGTATATATATTTTTAAACAAATTTACATTGTTTTATATGTATTTTTGCATATCTCTTTCAATACAAATTTACCTTATTGTATGTGCATTTTGTATATTTATTTCAATACAAATTTAAATATTTTATGTGTATTTTGTTATATATATTTTTATAAGAAATGCGCTATTTTATGGGAATTTTGGATCTTTATTTTCATACAAATTTACATTATTTTATTAATATTCGGTGTATTTATTTTGATATGATTTTACATTATTCTATTTGTTTTTTGTATATACTCTCATAGACTTCACAACTAGTTGACGGGAAATCTCTTCAGTCTTGGCGCGCTGGCTTCGCGTAAGGGGCCGATTGTTATGGCGACTTTCACTGCGACAACTCAAACACACTCTGCGTTCTTACTCTGAATTTAAGTGGAAACAGGACGAAATCTTCAAGTTTTAGTGCATACAAGCAGGCAGGAGTGTCTCTAGAGTGATTTGGTCGAGGATTCAAGGTAACTTATATAAAATAGCACCATGCGTGCACTTTGAAAACGTTGTGTAAAAAATGGCAAATTTGCGTAACTTTAGGTTGAAATCTTTACGTAAAATGAATGATAACTGTAGGATAGTGAAGTCCACAGTTTTACGTATTAGGAAACAAGAAATGTACGTTTAGTTAGTGCCTACATGGCAACTCAGCTCAGTTCCCGCGTCGCCTAACTCGCCTTAGGCACGCAGTCAGCTGGGCACTTCCCCTCTGTAAAGGATTATCGCTGTCCTGCCTCTGTTTACTCTCTAAGTAAAGGACCTACAGTTATTCATCGTCTCTGTACCCTTCCCCACAACTGCAAGGATCCAGAGGACGATACAAGAAGACACAGAAGGCAGTGGATCGAGTGGAAGTGACGGAGGAGACACAAGATATGAGGACGCCGCGACCCCGTGGAGTAAACTGTGGAGGAGCCGTACTACGCCATCAGTGCAGTGACTCAGTGTTGTGTGCAGTGCAGTGGTGTGCTCAGTGCAGTGTGGTAGTGAGGGGGCTGTTCACTACGTCCTACGGGGTCGAGTATGTGTGCATGGGGAAGGCCAACTCTGACCCGACTGAGCACTCTGGCAAGCCGCACCATGTGCGGCGCCAACTACTGGACGAGCGTGCAGTACTGCATGGTTAGCATCAGGTTGGCCCAGCGCCTGCATTTGCTGAAGCTCGTCGGGCTCTTCCCCGGGGACGTGCAGGCCGACCTGGACCGGGCCAAGGCAGAGGAGAAGGAGGACGACGAGGTGATCTTGGCCCAGCTTGCCAGGGAGCTGGCCGACGACCAGCCGGACCCGCCGACGGACGAGTTGCTCTCGCCGCGGTCGGCAACTACGCCGGCTACCTGGCCAGGAAGGTCCAGGCCAACTCCTCTGTGGTTGAGTGCTGCAAGCAGGAGCTTGCCCAGCAGGAGGAGATGAAGATTACCGTGGAGCTCGAGAGGGGCGACCCGCCCTCTGTGATGTTCGACGCCCTGGTCGAGCTGGTCGACAGGGGAGAGCTGGAGACGGGCCGGGCGGTCCTGAAGCGGCCATCTCTCCCAATGGCCCACATGGCGTCCTTCTGGATGACTCGTTGGGACTCACTGATGTGCAGGGAGGACAAGAAGGAGCGCAGGTTGAGGTTCCTCTCCCTGCCATGCGCCACAGGGACGGGTTCAGGCACCTCCTGGAGTTCCTGGCGGCCTCAGACCCGACCTTGCAGGGGTACAGGTGCCAGGAAGGGCACAACCTGGCCAACACCATCTTGCCGCACATCAGCAGGTCCCTCTTCAACTGTTTCGGTGCTAATTTCTCCAAGGACGTGACCTCAGAAGCGAGGAAGAACAAGGCCTTGAAGCAGCCGACCGGCAGGAAGAGGAGCAGTATCGAGGAGGGCAGGAAGGAGACGGCGAGGAACAGGGACGTGTACAAGTCCAGGAAACTGACCGGGGCCCACAAGTCATAGGCCAAAAGGCTAAAGTGATTGTTCAGGGACGAGGGCCAGATAGCCGGCAAGACGTGCTGCGGCAATAGTGACATCGGAATTCAACCAAAATAAGTTGTGATTGTATATAGAAATATTAATATTTTGCTTTTGTTGAGTAAAATTAAGATGTTTCTGCATGCTTTCCTATAGTATTAAGTTTATAATGTGAAAATTAAGTGATTTATTAGATGTTAAAACTTACGTAAAAATTGCACTAAATAAAAAAAAAATAAGTAGCTATTTCGGGCAAAATCTTATAAGATATGCTAAATATTGCTATTGATTCTGAAAATATAAGTGATTATCTCTGCATTTGGTGATGTTTGTGCATCTAGCGTAAAATCTGAGGATTTTATAGCCTTTTTAAGTTTTGTTATACTTATATAAAAAACAATTAATCGGGATTTTATTAGGGAACGACTTTGAATTTTTTGATACCGCTGCTCATGGAGACTCATATATGCCTAAGGGAGGTGCCTGTTTTAGTTTCAGGTCGCTAGCTGCTTTGGTTTTGAAAATATTTAAATTTTAAATTTTTGAAAATCGGCCCCCTGCGAATCGGCCCCGCGCCCCGTTTCCCGTCAAGAGATTGTGAAGTCTATGATACTCTTTTATACATATTTACATTATTTAATGTGTATCTTGCATATATATTTTATACAAATTTATTATCTATTATCTATTTTTATACAAATACACATTCTTTTCATGATATTTTGTTAATTTATTTTGACACGAATACACATTAAATAACATGAATTTGTATAGAATTTTTATCAAAATATATACTTATACACACAATAAAATAACGTATTTTTTTTATGAAAATGTATATACAAAATACACATAAAATAATTTAAATACGTAGAAAAATATATATACAAAAACACATAAAATAATGTAAATATGTATGAAAATATATAAACAAATACACATAAAATAATGTAAATTTGGATAAAATATATCTACAAAATGAACATTAAATAATGTAAATATATATATAAAAAAATATATACAAAAAACACATAGAATAATGTTAAATCGTATCAAAATAAATAAAGAGAATATCAATAAAATAGTGTAAATTTGTATGAAAATAAAGATGCAAAATATCCATATAATAACGCATATTTGCATAAAAATATATATACAAAAAGACATATAAAATAATTAAATATGTATTAAAATAAATATACAAAATGCACGTACAATAAAGTAAATTTGTATTGAAATATATATGCAAAATACACATTAATAATGTAAATTTGTATCAAAATATATATACGAATACTCATAAAATAGAGTAAATTTCTATGAAAATATACATACAAAATAGATATACAAAATACACATGTGTATTTGTTAAAAATATTTTGAAACGAATCTAATTTATTTTATGTATTTTGTATATATATTTCAATTCAAATTTAGCTTATTTTGTGTGTATTTTGTATATCTATTTTCATACAAATTTAATTACTTCTGTGTATTTTTGATTATAGTTTTATACAAATTTACGTTATTTTATGTGCATTTTGTATATTTATATTTTTACAAATACACATTCTCTTATTGGTATTTTGTTTATTTATATTTATACGAATTTACATTATTTTATGTGTATTTTGTATACATTTTTAATTCGTATTTACTTAATTTTATTTGTATTTTGTATATATATATATATATATATATATATATATATATATATATATATATATATATATATATATATATATATATATATATATATATATATATATATATATATATATATATATATATATATATATATATATATATATATATATATATTTATAGAAATCTACGTTATTTTATGTGTATTCGTATATATATTTTGAAACAAATTTACATTGTTTTATATGTTTTTTGAATATCTATTTCAATACAAATTTACCTTATTGTATGTGCATTTTGTATATTTATTTTAATACAAATTCAAATATTTTATTTGTATTTTGGTATATATAATTTTATAAAAAATGCGTTATTTTATAGGTATTTTGCATCTTAGTTTTCATACAAATGTACATTATTTTATTAATATTCTGTGTATATATTTTGATACGATTTTATATTACACTATTTCTGTTTTGTATATATTTTTTATACATATTTTCATTATTTAATGTGTATTTTTTATATATATTTTATAAAATTAACGTTATTTTAAGTGTATTTGTTTATATAATTTCATTCAAATTTACATTATTTTAAGTGTATTTTGTATATGTATTTCAATACAAATTTACCTAATTTTATGTGTATTTTGTATATTTATTTTCATACAAATTTAAATTTTTTGTGTGTTTTTTTGTATATACATATAGAGTAAATTTCTATGAAAATATATATTCAAAATACATATAAAATTATGTAAATAAGTATAAAAATATATATATATCAATTACACCTAAAAAAATAAACAAAATTCCGATAAAAGAACGTATATTTGTAGGAAAATAAATATACAAAATACACATAAAATTACGAAAATTTGAATAAAAATATATACAAAAAAACAAAAAAATAAATTTCAATTTGTATGAAAATAGATATACAAAATATAATTAGTTAAATTTGTATTTAAATACATGTACAAAATACACATGAAATAATGTAAATTTGTATGAAATGAAAACAAATTCACATAAAATAACGTTCATTTGTATGAAATATATATACAAAATATACATAGAATAATGTAAAATCGTATCAAAATAAATACACAGAATATCAATAAAATAATGTAAATTTGTATGAAAATAAAGATGCAAAATACTCATAAAATAAAGCATTTTTTCATGAAAATACATATACAAAAATACACATAGAATAATTAAATTTGTATTATTTTATATGTACTTTGTATATATATTTTTATACGCATTTACATTTTTTAACATTTATTTTGAATATATAATTTTATACAAATTCATGGTATTTTATTTGTATTTGTATATATATTTTCATATAAATTTACATTATTTTATGTGTATTTTGTACATATATTTCATTACAAATTTACCTTATTTAATGTTTATTTTGTATATGTATTTTGTACATTTATATTTATACAAATACACATTCTTTTATTGGTATTTTGTTTATTTATTTTGATTCGAATTTACATTATTTTATGTGTATTTTGTTTACATTTTTTTATACGTATTTACTTAATTTTGTGTATTTTCTATATATATTTTTATAGAAATCTACGTTATTTTATGTGTATTCGTATATATATTTTGAAACAAATTTACATTGTTTTATATGTATTTTTGCATTTTGTATATTTATTTCATTACAAATTTAAAAATTTTATGTGTATTTTGGTATATATATTTTTATAAGAAATGCGCTATTTGATGGGAATTTTGCATCTTTATTTTCATTCAAATTTACATTATTTTATTAATATTCGGTGTATTTATTTTGATACGATTTTACATTATTCTATTTGTTTTTTGTATATATTTTTTTATTATACATATTTACATTATTTAATGTGTATCTTGCATATATATTTCATACAAATTTATTATCTATTATTTATTTTCATACAAATACACATTCTTTTCATGATATTTTGTTTATTTACTTTGACAGGAATTTACATTACTTAATATGTATTTTGTATATACATTTTTATATGTATTTACATAATTTCATGTGTATTTTGTATATATATTTCTATAGAAATCTACGCTATTTTATGTGTATTCGTATATATATTTTGAAACAAATTTACATTGTTTTATATGTAATTTTGAATATCTCTTTTAATACAAATCTAACTTACTGTATATGCATTTTGTATATTTATTTCAATACAAATTTAAATATTTTATGTGTATTTTGGTATATATATTTTTAGAAAAAATGCGCTATTTTATGGGAATTTTGCATCTTTCTTTTCATACAAATTTACATTATTTTGTTGATATTCTCTGTATTTATTTTCATACGATTTTACATTATTTTATTTCTTTTTTGTATATATTTTTTTTATACACATTTACATTATTTAATGTGTATCTTACATATATATTTTATACAAATTTACGTTATTTAAGTGTATTTGTTTATATATTTTCATTCAAATTTACATTATTTTATGTGTATTTTGTATATATATTTCAATACAAATTTACCTAATTTTATGTGTATTTTGTATATTTCTTTTCATACAAATTTTAATTATTTTTGTGTATTTTTGTATATAGTTTTATACAAATTTAGGTTGTTTTATTTACGCATTTACATTATTTAATGTGTGTTTTCTATATATATTTTAATGCAAATTTACTTTATTTTATGTGCATTTTTGTAGGTTTGTATTGAAATAGATATGCAAAATACATACAAAACAATGTAAATTTGTTTCAAAATATATATACGAATACACATAAAATAACGTAGATTTCTATAAAAATATATACAAAATACATATAAAATGAAATAAACACGTATAAAAAATGAATACAAAATACACATAAAATAATTTAACATAAATACACAAACTACCAATAACAGCATGTGTATTTGTATAAATATAAATATATAAAATACACATAAAATATCGTAAATTTGTATAAAACTATATACAAAAATACACAGAAGTAATTAGATTAAATAAATGTTAAATAATGTAAATGAGTATAAAAATATATATAGAAAGTACATATAAAATAATACAAATTTAATTATTCTATGAGTATTTTTTATATGTATTTTCATAAAAAAAATGCTTTATATTATGAGTATTTTGCATCTTTATTTTCATACAAATTTACTTTATTTTATTGATATTCTGTGTATTTATTTTGATACGATTTTACATTATTCTATGTATATTTTGTATATATATTTCATACAAATGAACGTTATTTTATGTGAATTTGTTTTCATTTCATACAAATTTACATTATTTCATGTGTATTTTGTACATGTATTTAAATGCAAATATAACTAATTATATGTGTATTATGTATATCTATTTTCATACAAATCGAAATTAATTTTGTGTATTTTAGTATATATTTTTATTCAAATTTTCGTAATTTTATGTGTATTTTGTATATTTATTTTCCTACAAATATACGTTCTTTTATCGGAATTATGTTTATTTATTTTGATACGAATTTTCATTATTTTAGGTGTATGTGATATATATATTTTTATACTTATTTACATAATTTTATATGTATTTTGAATATATCTTTTCATAGAAATTTACTCTATTTTATGTGTATTCGTATATATATTTTGATACATATTTACATTATTTATGTGTATTTCGCATATCTATTTCAATACAAATTTTCTTTATTGTATGTGCCTTTTGTATATTTATTTTGATACAAATTTAATTATTTTATGTGTATTTTTGTATATATATTTTTAAACAAATATGCGTTATTATATGGGTATTTTGCATCTTTATTTTCATACAAATTTACATTATTTTATTGATAGTCTGTTTATTTATTTTGATACGATTTTACGTTATTCTGTGTATTTTGTATATATATTTTTAGACATTTACATCATTTAATGTATATTTTGTACATATATGTAATGGAAATTTACGTTATCTTATGTGTATTTGTTTATATATTTTCATACAAATTTACATTATTTTATGTGTATTTTGTATATGTATTTCAAAAAAAATTTACCTAATTTCATGTGTATTTTGCATATCTATTTTCAAACAAATTTAAATTATTTTTAAGTATTTTTGTATATATTTTTATAGAAATTTTTGTTATTTTATTTGTATTTTGTATATATATTTTCCTACAAATATACATTCTTTTAGAGGAAATTTTGTTTATTTATTTTGATACGAATTTACATTATTTTATGTGTATTTTGTATATATATTTTCATAAAAATTTACGTAATTTTATTGTGTGTATTCGTATATATTTTGATGAAAAAATTCATTATTTTATGTGTTTTTTGCATATCTATTTCAATAAAAATCTACCTTATTGTATGTGTATTTCGTATAATTATTTTAACACAAATTCAATTATTTAATGTGTATTTTTGTATATATTTTTTTTAAATATGAGTTATTTTATGGGTATTTTGCATTTTTAATTTTATAAATTTTTACATTACGTACATATCTTTTATACGTATTTACATTATTTAATGTGTATTTTGTTTATATATTTTTATACAAATTTACGTTATTATATGTGTATTTGAATATATATTTTGATACAAATTTACATTATTTTATGTATTTTCTATATTTATTTCAATTCAAATTTAGCTTATTTTATGTGTCTTTTATATATCTATTTTCATACAAATTTAATTATTTTTGTTTATTTTTGTATATAGTTTTATACAATTTTACGTTATTTTATGTGTATTTTGTATATTTATATTTATACAAGTAAACATTCTTTTATTGGCATTTAGTTTATTTATTTTGATACGAATTTACATTATTTTATGTGTATTTTGTATACATTTTCTTATAAGTATTTACTTCATTTTATGTGTATTTTGTATATATATTTTTATAGAAATCTACGTTATTTTATGTGTATTCGTATATATATTTTGAAACAAATTTACATTGTTTTATGTGTTTTTTGCATATCTATTTCCATACAAATTTACCTTATAGTATGTGCATTTTGTATATTTATTTTAATACAAATTTAAATATTTTATGTGTATTTTGGTATATATATTTTCATAAAAAATTGCGTTGTTTTATGGGTATTTTGCGTCTTTATTTTCATACAAATTTACATTATTTTATTAATATTCTGTGTATTTATTTTGATACTATTTTACATTATTCTATTTGTGTTTTGTATATATTTTTTTATACATATTTACATTATTTAATGTGTATTTTCTATATATATTTCATACAAATTTACGTTATTTTAAGTGTATTTGTTTATATATTTTCATTCAAATTTACATAATTTTATGTGTATTTTGTATATGTATTTCAATAGAAATTTAACTAGTTTTATGTGTATTTTCTATATATATTTTTTATACAAATTTAAATTATTTTTGTGTATTTTTTGAATAGAGTTTTATACAAATTTACAATATTTTATGTGTATTTTGTATATCTATTTTCATACAAATACACATACTTTCATTGATATTTTGTTTATATATTTTGATGCGAATTTACATTATTTAATGTGTATTGTGTATATATATTTTTATACGTATTTACGTCATTTCATGTGTATTTTGTATATATATTTCTATAGAAATATACGTTATTTTAAGTGTATTCGTATATATATTTTGAAACAAATATACATTGTTTTATGTGCATTTTGTATATTTTTTCAATACAAATTTATCTTATTGTGCGCCCATTTTGTATATTAATTTTAATACAAATTTAATTATTCTATGTGTATTCTTGTATATGTATTTTTAAAAAAATATGCTTTATTTTATGGGTATTTTGAATCTTTATTTTCATACAAAATTACATTATTTTATTGATATTCTGTGTATTTATTTTGATACGATTTTACATTATTCTAAGTATATTTTGTATATCTATTTTATACAAATGTACGTTATTTTATGTGAATTTGTTTTCATTTCATACAAATTTACATTATTTTATGTGTATTTTGTACATGTATTTAAATAAAATTTAACTAATTATATGTGTATTTTGTATATCTATTTTCATACAAATTGAAATTTATTTTTTTGTTTTTTTGTATATATTTTTATTCAAATTTTCGTAATTTTATGTGTATTTTGTATATTTATTTTCCTACAAATATACGTTCTTTTATCGGAATTTTGTTTATTTATTTTGATACGAATTTTCATTTATTTAGGTGTATTTGATATATATATTTTTATACTTATTTACATAATTTTATATGTATTTTGAATATATATTTTCATAGAAATTTACTCTATATGTATATACAAAAAAACACAAAAATAATTTAAATTTGTATGAAAATAAATATACAAAATACACATAAAATTAAGTAAATTTGTATTGAAATACATATACAAAATACACTTAAAATAATGTAAATTTGAATGAAATTATATAAACAAATACACTTAAAATAACGTTAATTTGTATAAAATATATATAATAAATACACATTAAATAATGAAAATATGTATAAAAAAATATATACAAAACACAAATATTATAATATAAAATCGTATCAAAATATATACACAGAATATTAATAAAATAATGTACATTTGTATGAAAACTGAGATGCAAAATACCTATAAAATAACGCATTTTTTATAAAATTATATATACCAAAATACACATAAAATATTTGAATTTGTATTAAAATAAATATACAAAATGCACATACTATAAGGTAAATTTGTATTGAAATAGATATGCAAAAAACATATAAAACAATGTAAATTTGTTTCAAAATATATATACGAATACACATAAAATAACGTAGATTTCTATAAATATATATATACAAAATACGAATAAAATTAAGTAAATACGAATCAAAAATGTATACAAAATACACATAAACTAATGTTAATTCGTATAAATATAAATAAACAAAATACCAATAAGAGAATGTGTATTTGTATAAATATAAATATACAAAATGCACATAAAATAACGTAAATTTGTATAAAGCTATATACAAAAATACACAGAAGTAATTGAATTTGTATGAAAATAGATATACAAAATACACACAAAATAAGCTAAATTTGAATTGAAATATATATACAAAATACATAAAATAAAGTAAATTCGTTTCAAAATATTTTTAACAAATACACATATAATATTTGTAAAAAAAATATATAAACAAAATACACATTAAGTAATGTAAATACGTATAAAAAAAAAATTTACAAAATACACAAATAATCAAGTCATTCGTTTTAAGTTTCTATAAAAATATATGTACAAAAATGCCCATAAAATTAGTTTGCATAAAAAAATATATACAAAACACACATTAGATAATGTAAATGAGTATAAAAATATGTATACAAAATACCTATGAAAAAATCTAAACTCGTATCGAGTTAAATTAAGAAAATAACAATAAAATAATGTAATTTTGGATGAAAATATATATAGAAAACACACATAAAATAACCTAAATACAAATACAAATATACACATTAAATAATTTAAAATTGAATGAAATAAATATACAAAAAAACATAAAATAAGGTAAATTTGTAATAAAATATATGTAAAAATACACATAAAATAATATAAATTTGTATGAAAATATATATACAAATACACATAAAATATCATGAATTTGTATAAAATTTGTTTCAAAATATATACGAATACACACAATAAAATAACGTTAATTTTTATGAAAATGTATATATAAAATACACATAAAATAGATTAAATACGTAGAAAAATATATATACAAAATACACATAAAATAATGTAAATTCGTAAAAAATTAAATACACAAAATTCCAATAAAAGAATGTATATTTGTAGGAAAATATATATACAAAAAACAAATAAAATAACCAAAATTTGTATAAAAATATATACAAAAATACACAAAAATAATTTAAATTTGTTTGAAAATAGATATGTAAAATACACATAAAGTTAGGCGAATTTGTATTGAAATACATATACAAAACTCACATACAATAATGTAAATTTGTATGAAAATATATAAATAAATACATATAAAATCACGTAGATTTGGGTAAAATATATATATACAAAATATACATTAAATATTTTTTGGACATATATTTTTATAGAAATTAGCGTTATTTTATATGTATTTGTATATGTTTTCTCATACAAATTTACATTATTTTATTGATATTTTGTTTATTCTTATAAAAATATATATACCAAAATACACATAAAATATTTAAATTTGTATTGAAATAAATATGCACATACAATAAGGTAAACTTCTATTGAAAGAGATATGCAAAAATACATATAAAACAATGTAAAATTGTTTCAAAATATATATACGAATACACATAAAATAACGTAGATTTCTATAAAAATATATATATATAAAATACACATAAAATTAAGTAAATACGTATAAAAAAATGTAAACAAAATACACATAAAATAATGTAAATTCGAAACAAAATAAATAAACAAAATACCAATAAAAGAATGTGTATTGGTATAAATATAAATGTACAAAATACACATACAAAATAAGCATAAAATAAGGTAAATTTGTAATGAAATATATGTACAAAATACACATAAAATAATGTAAATTTATATGAAAATATATATACAAATACACATAAAATACCATGAATTTGTATAAAATTATATATTCAAAATAAATATTAAATAATGTAAATGCGTATAAAAATATATATACAAAGTACATATAAAATAATGTAAATTCGTATCAATATAAATCAACAAAATACCAATAAAATAATATATATTTGAATGAAAATAGATTTACAAAATACACATAACATAACTAAAATTTGTATTGAAATATATACAAAATGCTTAAAATTATTTGAGTTTGTATGAAAATAGATATTCAAAATACACATAAAACTAGGTAAATTTCTTTTGAAATATATATACAAAATACCCATAAAATATTGTAAATTTGTGTCAAAATATAAACAAATACACATAAAATAACTTAAAATAACGTAAATATGTATCAAATATATATATACAAAAATCACATTAAATAATGTAAATATGTATAAAAAAAAATATACAAAACACAAATAAAATAATGTAAAATCGTATCAAAACAAATACAGAAAATATTAATAAAATAATGTAAATTAGTATGAAAATTAAGATGCAAAATACCCATAAAAAAACGCATTTTTTATAAAAATATATATACGAAAAAACATAAAATATTTGATTTTGTATTAAAATAAATAGATATACAAAATACACATAAAATAAGCTAAATTTGAATTGAAATATATATACAAAATACATAAGATAATGTAAATTTTTATCAAAATACTTATACAAATACACATATAATAACGTAAATTTGTATAAAAATATATAAACAAAATACACATTAAATAATGTAAATACGTATAAAAAAATGTACAAAATACACAAATAATCATGTAATTCGTATCAAAATAAATAGACAAAATACCAATAAGATAATGTAAATTTCTATGAGAAAACATATACAAAATACTCATAAATAACGCAAATATCAATAAAAATATATATAATATAATATATTTTTATACATATTTAAAATATTTAATGTATATTTTGTATATATATTTTATCCAAATTTACGTTATTTTATATGTATTTGTTTATATATTTTCATACAAATTTACATTATTTTATGTGAGTTTTGTATATGTATTTCAATACAAATCTGCCTAACTTCATGTGTATTTTGCATATCTATTTTCAAACAAATTTAAATTATTTTTGTGTATTTTTGTATATATTTTTATACAAATTTTAGTTATTTTATTTGTTTTTTGTATATATATTTTCCTACAAATATACATTCTTTTATTGGAATTTTGTGTATTTAATTTTTTACGAATTTACATTATTTTATGTGTATTTTGTATATATATTTTTCTACGTATTAAAATTATTTTATGTGTATTTTATATATACATTTTCATAAAAATTTATGTTATTTTATTGTGTGTATTCGTATATATTTTGAAACAAATTTTATACAAATTCATGTTATTTTATGTGTATTTGTATATATATTTTCATACAAATTTATATTATTTTATGTGTATTCTTACATATATTTTATTACAAATTTACCTTATTTTATGTTTATTTTGTATATTTATTTCATTCAATTTTAAATTATTTAATGTGTATTTTTGTATTTGTATTTAGGTTATCTTAGGTTATCTTTAGGTTACCTTATTTTATGTTTATTTTGTATATTTATTTCATTCAATTTTAAATTATTTTATGTGTATATTTGTTTTTGTTTTTAGTATATTTTATGTGTATTTTGTATATATATTTTCATCCAAAATTACATTATTTTATTGGTATTTTATTAATTTAATTCGATACGAGTTTAGATTATTTCATAGGTATTTTGTATACATATTTTTATACTCATTTACATTATCTAAAGTGTGTTTTGTATATATATTTATATGCAAATTTATTTTATGTTCATTTTTGTACATAAACTTTTATAGAAATTTGCGTTATTTTATGTATATAGTTTTATATAAATTTACGTTATTTTATGTGCATTTTGTATATTTATATTTATACAAATACACATTCTTTTACTGGTATATTGTTTATTTACATTTATACGAATTTACATTATTTTATGTGTATTTTGTATACATTTTTTTATACGTATTTACTTAATATTATGTGTATTTTGTATATGTATTTTTATAGAAATCTACGTTATTTTATGTGTATTCGTATATATATTTTGAAACAAATTTACATTGTTTTATATGTATTTTGCATATCTATTTCAATACAAATTTGCCTTATTGTATGTGTTTTTTGTATATTTATTTTAACACATTTAATTTTTTTATGTGTATTTTGGTATATATATTTTTGTATAAAATATATATGCAGGATACACATTAAATAATGTAAATAAAATAATGTAAATATGTATGAAAATATATAAACAAATACATATAAAATAACGTAAATTTGGATAAAATATATATACAAAATATACATTAAATATTTTAAATATGTATAAAAATGTATTATATTATATATATTTTTATTGATATTTGCGTTAATTATGTGTATTTTGTATATGTTTTCTCATAGAAATTTACATTATTTTATTGGTATTTTGCCTATTTATTTTGATACGAATTACATGATTATTTCTGTATTTTGTACATTTTTTTATACGTATTTACATTATTTAATGTGTATTCTGTTTATATATTTTTATACAAATTTACGTTATTATATGTGTATTTGTATAAGTATTTTAATACAAATTTACATTATTTTATGTATTTTGTATATATATTTCAATTCAAATTTACCTTATTTTATGTGTATTTTGTATATCTATTTATTTTAATACAAAATCAAATATTTTATGTTTTTTCGTATATATATTTTTATAAAAAAAGGCGTTATTTTATGGGTGTTTTGCATCTTAATTTTCATACAAATTTACATTATTTTATTAATATTTTCTGTATTTATTTTGATACGATTTTACATTATTTTATTTGTGTTTTGTATATATTTTTTTATACATATTTACATTATGTAATGTTTTTTTTGTATATATATTTGATACAAATTTACGTTATTTTAAGTCTATATGTTTATATATTTTCATTCAGATTTACATTATTTTATGTGTATTTTGTATATGTATTTCAATACAAATTTACCTATTTTTATGTTTTTTGTATATATTTTTATACAATTTTAGTTATTTTATTTGTATTTTCTATATATATTTTCCTACAAATATACATTCTTTATTTGGAATTTTATCTATTTATTCTGATACAAATTTACTTTATTTTTTGTGTATTTTGTATATATATTTTTCTACTTTGATACGGTTTAACATTATTCTATTTGTTTTTTGTATATATTTTTTTATACACATTTACATTATTTAATGTGTATCTTGCATATATATTTTATACAAATTTACGTTATTTTAAGTGTATTTGTTTATATATTTTCATTCAAATTTACATTATTTGATGTGTATTTTGTATATGCAAGATGGCGCCACTATAAACACTCGCCTGCGCCAGAACGGGCTGGGCCGACCATCAGGCCCCACCTGGAAAGAAGCCTTGGGCCGACCATCAGGCCCCACCGGGAAGATGCCTACCGGCGCAATAGGCAATCAACGTAAAAAAAAAAATAATGTATTTCAATACAAATTTACCTAATTTTATTTGTATTTTGCATATTTCTTTTCAAACAAATTAAAATTATTTTTGTGTATTTTTGTATATAGTTTTATACAAATTTAGGTTATTTTATGTAGGCATTTACATTATTTAGTGTGTTTTGTATACATATTTTTATGCAAAAAATATACAAAAATACACAAATTTTTTTAATTTGTTTGAAAATAGATATGCAAAATACACTTGATATTAGGAAAATTTTATTGAAATACATATAAAATACATATAAATAATATAAATTTGTATGAAACTATATAAACAAATACATATAAGATAAATATATATATATATATATATATACATATATATATATATATATATATATATATATATATATATATATATATATATATATATATATATATATATATATATATATATATATATATATATATATATATATATATATATATATATATATATATATATATATATATATATATATATATATATATATATATATATATATATATATATATATATATATATATATATATATATATCTTTTTTACGTATTTACATTATTTAATGTGTATTTTGTGTATATATTTTTTATACAAATTTACGTTATTATATGTGTATTCGAATATATATTTTGATACAAATTTGCATTATTTTATGTATTTTCTATTTTATTTCAAATCTAATTTAGCTTATTTTATGTGTCTTTTGTATATCTATTTTCATACAAATTTAATTATTTTTGTTTATTTTTGTATATAGTTTTATACAATTTTACGTTATTTTATGTGTATTTTGTATATTTATATTTATACAAGTACACATTCTTTTATTGGCATTTTGTTTATTTATTTTGATACGAATTTACATTATTTTATGTGTATTTTGTATACATTTTCTTATATGTATTTACTTTATTTTATATGTATTTTGTATATATATTTTTAAAGAAATCTACGTTATTTTATGTGTATTCGTATATATATTTTGAAAGAAATTTACAATGTTTTACATGTATTTTGCACATTTGTATAAATATAAATATACAAAATGCACATAAAATAAGGTAAATATATATAAAACAATATTCAAAGATACACCGAAGTAATTAAATTTGTATGAAAATAGATATACAAAATACACACAAAGTAAGCTTAATTTGAATTGAAATATATGTACAAAATACATAAAATAAAGTAAATTTGTATCAAAATATTTTTTACAAATACACATATAATTACGTAAATTTTATATAAAAATATATAAACAAAATACACATTAAATAATGTAATTTCGTATAAAAAATATATACAAAATACACATATAATCATGTAATTCGTATCAAAAAAAATAAACAAAATACCAATAAAATACTGTAAATTTTTATGAGAAAACATATACAAAATACGAAAAAAATGCACATAATTTGCATTAAAAAATATATACAAAACACACATTACATAATGTAAATGACTATAAACATATGTATACAAAATACCTATGAAAAAATCTAAATTCGTATGGAGTTAAATAAAGAAAATACCAATAAAATAATGTAATTTTGGATGAAAATATATATAGAAAATACACATAAAAGTACGTAAATACAAATACAAATATACACATAAAATAATTTAAAATTGAGTGAAATAAGTATACAAAATAATCATAAAATAAGGTAAATTTGTAATGAAAAATATGTAAAAATACACGTAAAATAATATACATTTTTATGAAAAATATGTATACAAATACACATAAAATAACATGAATTTGTATAAAATTTGTATCAAAATAAATAGGAATACACACAATAAAATAATGTAAATTTTTATTAAAATATATATACAAAATACACATAAAATAATGTAAATACGTAGAAAAATATATATACAAAATACACATAAAATAATGTAAACTCGTATCAAAATAAATAAACAAAACTATAATAAAAGATTCTATATTTGTAGGAAAATATATATACAAAATACAAATAAAATAACTAAAATTTGTATAAAAATAAATAAAAAAATACACAAAAAGAATTTAAATTTGTTTGAAAATAGATATGCAAAATACACATAAAGTTAGGCAAATTTGTATTGAAATACATATACAAAATACACATAAAATAATGTAAATTTGTATGAAAATATATAAACAGATACACATAAAATAACGTAAATTTGGATAAAATATATATACAAAATATACATTAAATAATGTAAATATGTATAAAAATATATATACAAAATACACATAGAATAATGTTGAATCGTATCAAAATAAATAAACAGAATATCAATAAAATAATTTAAATTTGTATGAAAATAAAGATGCAAAATACCCCTATAATAACGCAATATGCATAAAAATATATATATAAAAATACACATGAAATAATTAAATTTGTATTGAAATAAATATACAAAATGCATATACAATAAAGTAAATTTGTATTGAAATACATATGCAAAATACACATCAATAATGTAAATTTGTATCAAAATATATATACGAATACACATAAAATAGAGTAAATTTCTATGAAAATATACATACAAAATACATATAAAATGATGTAAATAGTATAAAAATATATATACCAAATACAATTAAAACAATGTAAATTCGTATCAAAATAAACAAACAAAATTCCGATAAAAGAACGTATATTTGTAGGAAAATATATATCCAAAATACACATAAAATAACGAAAATTTGTATAAAAATATATACAAAAAAAACAGAAATAATTTCAATTTTTATGAAAATTGATATACAAAATACACATATAATTAGTTAAATTTGTACAAATTTGTACATGTACAAAATACACATAAAATAATGAAAATTTGTATGAAAGGAAAACAAATACACATAAAATAACGTACATTTGTATTAAATATATATACAAAATACACATAGAAAATAATGTAAATTTGTATCAAAATAAATACACAAAATATCAATAAAATAATGTAAATTTGTATGAAAATGAAGATGCAAAATATCAATAAAATAAAGCATATTTTTATAAAAATACATATACATAAATACACATTCAATAATTAAATTTTTAGTAAAATTAATATACAAAATGCACATAGAATATGGTAAATTTTTATTAAAAAAATATGCAAAATACACATAAAACAATGTAAATTTGCTTCAAAATATGTATACGAATACACATAAAATAACGCAGATTTTATAGAAATATATATACAAAATACACTTGAGATGCTGTAAATACGTAAAAAAATATATATACTAAATAGACATTAAATAATGTAAATTCGTGTCAAAATAAATAAACTAAATATCAATAAAAGAATGTGTATTTGTATGAAAATAGATATACAAAATACACACAAAATAACGTAAATTTGTATAAAACTATATACAAAAATAAACAAAAATAATTTAAATTTGTTTGAAAATAAGTATACAAAATACACATAAAATTAGGTAAATATGTATTGAAATACATTTACAAAATACACATAAAATAATGTAAATTTGAATGAAAATACATAAACAAATACACTTAAAATAACGTAAATTTGTATAAAATATATATACAAAATACACATTAAGTAATGTAAATATGTATAAAAAAATATATACAAAACCCAAATAGTTACGTTATTTTAAGTGTATTTGTTTATATTTTCATTCAAATTTACATTATTTGATGTGTATTTTGTATATGTTTTTCAATACAAATTTACCTAATTTTATGTGTATTTTGAATATTTCTTTTCAAAGAAATTTAAATTATTTTTGTGTGTTTTTGTATATAGTTTTATACAAATTTAGGTTATTTTATGTACACATTATTTAGTGTGTTTTGTATATATATTTTTATGCAAATTTACTTTATTTTATATGCATTTTTGTACATATATATTTATAGAAATTTGCGTTATTTGTATATGTTTTCTCATACAAATTTACTTTATTTTATTGCTCTTTTGTTTATTTATTTTCATACGAATTACATGATTATATGTGTATTTTTTACATATTTTTTATACGTATTTACATTACTTAATGTGTATTTTGTTCATATATTTTCAAACAAATCTACGTTATTATATGTATTTGTATCAATATTTTGATACACATTTACATTATTTTATGTATTTTGTGTGTACATTTCAATTCAAATTTAGCTTATTTTAGCTGTATTTTGTATATATATTTTCATAAAATTTAATTATTTTTGTGTATTTTTGTATATAGTTTTATACAAATTTACGATATTTTATGTGTATTTTGTATATTTATATTTATACAAATACATATTCTTTTACTGGTATTTTGTTAATTTATTTTGATACGATTTTTATGTGTCTTTTGTATTCATTTTTTTATACGTATTTACTTCATATTATGTGTATTTTGTATATATTTTTATAGAAATCTGCGTTATTTTATGTGTATTCGTATATATATTTTGAAACAAATTTACATTGCTTTATATGTATTTTGCATATCTATTTCAATACAAATTTACCTTATAGTATGTGCATTTTTTATATTTATTTTAATACAAATTTTAATATTTTATGTGTATTTTAGTATATATATTTTTATAAAAAATGTGTTATTTTATGGCTATTTTGCATCTTTATTTTCATACAAATTTATATTCTTTTATTGATATTTTGTTTATTTATTTTGACGAGGATTTAAATTATTTAATGTGTATTTTGTATATATATATATTTTTATACGTATTGACGTCATTTCATGTGTATTTTGTATATATATTTCTATAGAAATCTACGTTATTTTATGTGTATTCGTATATAGATTTTTAAACAAATTTACACTTATATGTGCATTTTCTATATTTTTTCAATACAAATTTACCTTATTGCACGTGCATTTTGTATATTAATTTTAATACAAATTTAATTATTCTATGTGTATTTTTGTATATGTATTTTTAAAAAAATATGCTTTATTTTATGGGTATTTTGCATCTTTATTTTCATACAAAATTACATTATTTTATTGATATTCTGTGTATTTATTTTGATACGATTTTACTTTATTCTATGTATATTTTGTATATCTATTTTATACAAATGTACGTTATTTTATATGAATTTGTTTTCATTTCATACAAATTTACTTTATTTTATGTGTATTTTGTACATGTATTTAAATACAAATTTAACTAATTATATGTGTATTTTGTATATCTATTTTCATACAAATTGAAATTTATTTTTTTGTTTTTTTGTATATATTTTTATTCAAATTCTTTTATCGGAATTTTCTTTATTTATTTTGATACGAGTTTTCATTTTTTTAGGTGTATTTGATATATATATATTTTTATACTTATTTACATAATTTTATATGTATTTTGAATATATATTTTTATAGAAATTTACTCTATATGTTTATACAAAAAAACACATAAATAACATAAATTTGTATGAAAATAAATATACAAAATACACATAAAATCAGGTAAATTTGTATTGAAATACATATACAAAATACACTTAAAATAATACAAATATGAGTGAAATTATATAAACAAATACACTTAAAATAACGTTAATTTGTATAAAATATATATAAAAAATACACATTAAATAATGAAAATATGTATAAAAAAATATATACAAAACACAAATAGTATAATATAAAATCGTATCAAAATAAATACACAGAATATTAATGAAACAATGTACATTTGTATGAAAACTAAGATGCAAAATACCTATAAAATAACGCATTTTTTTATAAAATTATATATACCAAAATACACATAAAATATTTGAATTTGTATTAAAATAAATATACAAAATGCACATACAATAAGGTAAAATTGTATTGAAATAGATATGCAAAATACATATAAAACAATGTAAATTTGTTTCAAAAAATATATACGAATACACATAAAATAACGTAGATTTCTTTAAATATATATATACAAAATACAAATAAAATTAAGTAAATACGAATCAAAAATGTATACAAAATACATATAAAATAATGTAAACTCGTATAAATATAAATAAACAAAATACCAATAAGAAAGTGTGTATTTGTATAAATATAAATATACAAAATGCACATAAAATAACGTAAATTTGTATAAAACTATATACAAAAATACACAGAAGTAATTAAATTTGTATGAAAATAGATATATAAAATACACACAACATAAGCTAAATTTGAATTGAAATATATATACAAAATACATAAAATAAAGTAAATTCGTTTCAAAATATTTTTAACAAATACACATATAATAACGTAAATTTGTAAAAAAATATATAAACAAAATACACATTAAGTAATGTAAATACGTATAAAAAAATATTTACAAAATACATAAATAATCAAGTCATTCGTATCAAAATAAATAAACAAAAAACTAATTAAATAATGTAAATTTGTATGAGAAAACATACAAAATACACATAAAATAATTCGTTTTATGTTTCTATAAAATATATGTACAAAATGCACATAAAATTAATTTGCATAAAAAAATATATACAAAACACACATTAGATAATGTAAATGAGTATAAAAACTTGTATACAAAATACCTATGAAATAATCTAAATTCGTATCGAGTTAAATTAAGAAAATAATATTAAAATAATGTAATTTTGGATGATAATATATATAGAAAACACACATAAAATAACCTAAATACAAATACAAATATACACATTAAATAATTTAAAATTGAATGAAAAAAATATACAAAATAAACATAAAATAAGGTAAATTTGTAATCAAATATAAGAAAGAATACACATAAAATAATATAAATTTGTATGAAAATAATATACAAATACACATAAAATAACATGAATTTGTATAAAATTTGTTTCAAAATATATACGAATACACACAATAAAATAACATAGATTTTTATGAAGATGTATATATAAAATACACATAAAATAATTTAAATACGTAGAAAAATATATATACAAAATACACATAAAATAAAGAAAATTCGTAAAAATTTAAATACACAAAATTCCAATAAAAGAATGTATATTTGTAGGAAAATATATATACAAAAAAATATATACAAAAATACACATAAATAATTTAAATTTGTTTGAAAATAGATATGCAAAATACACATAAAGTTAGGCAAATTTGTATTGAAATACATATACAAAACTCACATAAAATAATGTAAATTTGTATGAAAATATATAAACAAATACATATAAAATAACGTAAATTTGGATAAAATATATATACAAAATATACATTAAATATTTTAAATATGTATAAAAATATATTATATTATATATTTTTTTATTGATATTTGCGTTATTCATGTGTATTTTGTATATGTTTTCTTATAGAAATTTACATTATTTTATTGGTATTTTGTCTATTTATTTTGATACGAATTACATGATTATTTGTGTATTTTGTACATTTTTTTATACGTATTTACATTATTTAATGTGTATTTTGTTTATATATTTTTATACAAATTTACGTTATTTTATGTATTTTGTATATATATTTCAATTCAAATTTTGCTTATTTTATGTGTATTTTGTATATCTATTTATTTTAATACAAAATCAAATAATTTATGTTTTTTCGTATATATATTTTTATAAAAAATGCGTTATTTTATGGGTATTTTGCATCTTAATTTTCATACAAATTTACATTATTTTATTAATATTTTCTGTATATATTTTGATACGATTTTACATTATTTAATTTGTGTTTTGTATATATATTTTTATACATATTTACATTTTTTAATGTGTTTTTTGTATATATATTTGATACAAATTTACGTTATTTTAAGTCTATATGTTTATATATTTTCATTCAAATTTACATTATTTTATGTGTATTTTGTATATGTATTTCAATACAAATTTACCTATTTTTTTGTTTTTTGTATATTTATTTTCATACAAGTTTAAATTATTTTTGTGTATTTTTGTATATAGTTTTTTTTACAAATTTAGGTTATTTTATGTGTATTTTGTATATCTATTTTCATACAAATACACATTCTTTTCATGATATTTTATTTATTTATTTTGACACGAATTAACATTATTTAATGTGTATTTTGTATATATATTTTTATACGTATTTACATTATTTCAAGTGTATTTTCTCTATATATTTCTATAGAAATCTGCGTTATTTTATGTGTATTCGTATATATATTTTGAAACAAATTGACATTTTTTTATGTGTATTTTGCATATTTTTTCAATACAAATTTACCTTATTGTATGTGCATTTTGTATATTAATTTTAATACAAATTTGATTAATCTATGTGTATTTTTGTATATGTATTTTTATAAAAATATGCTTTATTTTATGGGTATTTTGCATCTTTATTTTCATACAAATTTACATTATTTTATTGATATTCTGTGTATTTATTTTGATATGATTTTACATTATTCTATGTGTATTTTGTATATATATTTTATATAAAATGTATTTGTTTTCAAATATTTATTTAAATACAAATTTAACTAGTTATATGTGTATTTTGTATATCTATTTTGTATGAATATTTTCATAGAAATTTACTCTATTTTATGAGTATTCGTATATATATTTTGATACAAATTTACATTATTAATGTTTATTTTGCATATCTATTTCAATACAAATTTACTTTATTGTACGTGCATTTTGTATATTTATTTTAATACAAATTTAATTATTTTATATGTATTTTTGTATATATATTTTTATGCAAATATTCGTTATTACATGGATATTTTGCATCTTTATTTTCATACAAATTTACATTATTTTATTGATATTCTCTTTATTTATTTTGCTACGTTTTAACATTATTCTATGTGTTTTTTATATATATATTTTTTATACAAATTTACATTATTTAATGTTCATTTTGTATACATATTTTATCCAAATTTACATTATTTTATGTGTATTTGTTTATATATTTTCATACATATTTACTTTATTTTATGTGTTTTTTGTATATATATTTTTCTACGTATTTAAGTTATTTTATGTGTATTTTGTATATACATTTTCATAAAAAAATTACGTTATTTTATTGTGTGTATAAGTACTGTATATATTTTGATACAAATTTTATACAAATTCATGATATTTAATGTGTATTTGTATATATATTTTCATACAAATTTATATTATTTTATGTGTATTTTTTCATATATTTCATTACAAATTTACCTTATTTTATGTTTATTTTGTATATTTATTTCATTCAATTTTAAATTATTTTATGTGTATATTTGTATTTGTATTTAGGGTATTTTATGTGTATTTTGTATATATATTTTCATCCAAAATTACATTATTTTATTGGTATTTCTTAATTTAATTCGATACGAGTTTAGATTATTTCATAGGTATTTTGTATACATATTTTTATACTCATTTACATTATCTAATGTGTGTTTTGTATATATATTTTTATGCAAATTTGTTTCATGTTCATTTTTTTACATATATTTTCATAGAAATTTGCGTTATTTTATGTATATAGTTTTATATAAATTTACGTTATTTTATGTGCATTTTGTATATATATATTTATACAAATACACATTCTTTTATTGGTATATTGTTTATTTACATTTATACGAGTTTACATTATTTTATGTGTATTTTGTATACATTCTTTTATACGTATTTACTTAATTTTATGTGTATTTTGTATAAAATACACATAAAATATTTGAACTTGTATTAAAATAAATATACAAAATGCACATACAATAAGGTAAATTTGTATTGAAATAGATATGCAAAATACATATAAAATAATGTAAATTTGTTTCAAAATATATATACGAATACACATAAAATAACGTAGATTTCTATAAAAATACATATACAAAATACACATAAAATTAAGTAAATACGTATAAAAAAATGTATACAAAATACACATAAAATAATGTAAATTCGTATAAATGTAAATAAACAATATACCAATAAAAGAATGTGTATTTGTATAAATATAAATATACAAAATGAACATAAAATAACGTAAATTTATATAAAACTATATACATAATATAACGCAAATTTCTATAAAAATATATGTACAAAAATGAACATTAAATGAATTTGCATAAAAATATATATACAAAAAGATAATGTAAATGAGTATAAAAATATGTATAGAAAATACCTATGAAATAATCTAAATTCGTATCGAATTAAATTAAGAAAATACCAATAAAATAATGTAATTTTGGATGAAAATATATATACAAAATACACATAAAATAACCTAAATACAAATACAAATATACACATGAAATATTGTATTTTGTATATACATTTTAATTAAAATTTAGCTTATTTTATCTGTATTTTGTATATTTATTTTCATACGAATTTAATTACTTCTGTGTATTTTTGTATAGTTTTATACAAATTTACGTTATTTTATGTGTATTTTGTATATTTATATTTATACAAATACACATTCTTTTATTGGTATTTTGTTTATTTATTTTGATACGAATTTACATTATTTTATGTGTATTTTGTGTACATTTTCTTATACGTATTTACTTCATTTTATGTGTATTTTGTATATATATTTTTATTCAAATCTACGTTATTTTATGTGTATTCGTATATATATTATGAAACAAATTTACATTGTTTTATATGTATTTTGCATATCTATTTCAATACAGATTTACCTTATTGTATGTGTATTTTGTATATTTATTTTAATACAATTTAATTTTTTCATGTGTATTTTCGTATATATATTTTCATAAAAAAAGCGTTATTTAATGGGTATTTTGCATCTTTATTTTCATACAAATTTACATTGTTTTATTAATATTCTGTGTATTTATTTTGATACGATTTTACATTATTTTATTTGTGTTTTGTATATATTTTTTTATACATATTTACATTATTAATGTGTATTTTGTATATTTTAAAACAAATTTACGTTATTTTATGCGCATCTGTTAAAATAATTTGATACAAATTTACATTATTTTATGTATTTTGTATATATATTTCAATACAAATTTGGTTTATTTTATGTATATTTTGTATATCTATTTTATTCGTATCAAAATAAATAAACAAAATAGCAATGAAATAATGTAAATTTGTATGAGAAAACATATACAAATACACATAAATTAACGCAAATTTCTAAAAAAATATATGTACAAAAGTGCACATAAAATAAAGTAAATTTGCAAAAAAATATATATACAAAACACACATTAAATAATGTAAATGCGTACATAAAATAACCTAAATTTGTAAAAAACTATATACAAAAATACACAAAAATATTAAAAATTGTATGAAAAGAAATATACAAAATACACATAAAATTAGGTAAATTTGTATTGAAATACATATACAAAATACACATAGAATAATGTAAATTTGAATGAAAATATATAAACAAATACACTTAAAATAACGTTAAATTTGTATAAAATATATATGCAAGATTCACATTAAATAATGTAAATGTGTATAAAAAAATATACAAAAAAGAAATAGAATAATATAAAATCCTATCAATATAAATACACAGAATATCAATAAAATAATGTAAATTTGTATGAAAAGAAAGATGCAAAATTCCCATAAAATAGCGCATTTTTTATAAAAATATATATACCAAAATACACATAAAATATATAAATTTGTATTGAAATAAATATACAAAATGCATATACAGTAAGATAAATATGTATTGAAAGAGATATTCAAAAAAACATATAAAACAAAGTAAATTTGTTTCAAAATATATATACGAATACACATAAAATAACGTAGATTTCTATAGAAATATATATACAAAATACACATGAAATTATGTAAATACGTTTAAAAATATATATACAAAATACATATCTAGGTAAATTCGTGTCAAAATAAATAAACAAAATATCATGAAAAGAATGTGTATTTGTATGAAAATAAATAATAGATAATAAATTTGTATGAAATATATATGCAAGATACACATTAAATAATGTAAATATGTATAAAAAGAATATATACAAAAAACAAGTAGAATAATGTGAAATCGTATCAAAATAAATACACAGAGTATTAATAAAATAATGTAAATTTGTATGCAAATAAAGATGCAAAATTCACATCAAATAGCGTATTTCTTATAAAAATATATATACCAAAATACACATAAAATATTTAAATTTGTATTGAAATAAATATACAAAATGCATATACAATAAGGTAAACTTGTATTGAAAGAGATATGCAAAAATACATATAAAACATTGTAAATTTGTTTCAAAATATATATACGAATACACATAAAATAACGTAGATTTCTATAAAAAATATATATACAAAATACACATAAAATTAGGTAAATACGTATAAAAATAGATATACAAAATACACATAGAATAATGTAAAATTGTTTGAAAAAAACAAATAAACAGAATATAAATAAAATAATGTAAATTTGTATGAAAATAAAAATGAAAAATACCCATAAAATAAAGCATATTTTTATAAAAATACATATACAAAAATACACATAGCATAATTAAATTTGTATTAAAATTAATATAGAAAATGCATTTACAATAAGGTAAATTTGTATTGAAAAAATAAGCAAAATACACATCAAACAGTGTAAATTTATTTCAAAATCTATATACGAATACTCATAAATCAACGTAGTTTTCTATAGAAAAATATATACAAAATACACATCAAATGATGTAAACACGTATAAAAAAAAATATATAAAATACACATTAAATATTAAATTAAAAAATGAAAATTCGTATCAAAATAAATAAATAAAATTCCGATAAAAGAACGTATATTTGTAGGAAAATAAATATACAAAATACACATAAAATTACGAAAATTTGAATAAAAATATATACAAAAATACACAAAATTAATTTCAATTTGTATGAAAATAGATATACAAAATACACATATAATTAGTTAAATTTGTATTTAAATACATGTACAAAATTCACATAAAATAATGTAAATTTGTATGAAATGAAAACAAATTCACATAAAATAACGTACATTGGTATAAAATAGATATACAAAATATACATAGAATAATGTAAAATCGTATCAAAATAAATACAAAGAATATCAATAAAATAATGTAATTTTGTATGAAAATAGAGATGCAAAATACCCATAAAATAAAGCATATTTCTATAAAAATACATATACAAAAATACACATAGAATAGCTAAATTAATATTAAAATTAATATACAAAATGCACGTACAATAAGGTAAATTTGTATTGAAAAAATATGCAAAATGCACATAAAACAATGTATACTTGTTTCATAATATATATACGAATACACATAAAATAACGTATATTTCTATAGAAATATATATACAAAATACACATGAAATGACGTAAATACGTATAAAAATATATATACACAATACACATTAAATAATGTAAATTCGCATCAAAATAAATAAACAAAATATCAATAAAAGAATGTGTATTTGTATGAAAATAGATATACAAAATACACTTAAAATATTGTAAATGTGTATAAAACTTTACAAAAATACACAAAAAATAAATTAAATTTGTATAAAATATATATACAAAATACACATGAAATTAGGTAAATTTCTATTGAAATACATATACAAAATACACATAAAATAATGTAAATTTGAATAAAAATATATAAACAAATACACTTAAAATAACGAAAATTTGTATGAAATATATAAAGAAAATACACATTAAATAATGTAAATATGTATAAAAAATATATATACAAAACACAAATAGAATAATGTAAAATAGTATCAAAATAAATACACAGAATATTAATAAAATAATGTAAATTTGTATGAAAATAAAGATGCAAAATACCCATAAAACTACGCATTTTTTTATGAAAATATATATACCAAAATGCATATAACATATTTAAATTTGTATTACAATAAATATACAAAATGCACATACAATAAGGTAAATTTGTATTCAAATAGATATGCAAAATACATATAAAACAATGTAAATTTGTTTCAAAATATACATACGAATACACATAAAATAACGTAGATTTCTATAAAATATATATACAAAATACATAAAATGAAGTAAATACGTATAAGAAAATGTATACAAAATACACATAAAATAATGTAAATTCGTATCAAAATAAATAAACTAAATGCCAATAAAGGAATTTTTACTTGTATAAATATAAATATACAAAATACACATAAATTAACGTAAAATTGTATAAAACTATATACAAAAATAAACAAAAATAATTGAATTTGTATGAAAATAGATATACAAAAGACACATAAAATAAGCTAAATTTGAATTGAAATAAATATAGAAAATACATAAAATAATGTAAATTTGTATCAAAATATATATTCAAATACACATATAATAACGTAAATTTGTATAAAAATATATAAACAAAATACACATTAAATAATGTAAATACGTATAAAAGATATGTAATTAATGTAAAAATTTATAAAATTATAGATGCAAAATACTCATAAAATATCTCATATTTAAAAAAAAATATATACAAAAATACACAGAAAATAATTAAATTTGTATTAAAATAAATATACAAAATACACATACAATAAGGTAGATTTTTATTGAAATAGATATGCAAAAAACACAAAAAATAATGAAATTTTTTATCAAAATATATACGAATACACACAATAAAATTACGTAAATTTTAATGAAAATATATATACAAAATACACATAAAATAATGTAAATACATAGAAAAATATATATACAAAATACACATAAAATAATGTAAACTCGTATCAAAATAAATAAACAAAATTTCCTCTAAAAGAATGTTTATGTGTAGGAAAATATATATACAAAATAAAAATAAAAAATAAAAAAATTGTATAAAAATAATACAAAAATACACAAAAATAGTTTGAATTTGTTTAAAAATAGATATGCAAAATACAAATGAAATTAGGCAAATTTTTATTGAAATACATATACAAAATACACATAAAATAATGTAAATTTGTATGAAAATATATAAACAAATTCACATAAGATAACGTAAATTTCCATAAAATATAAAACAAAATATACATTAAATAATGTAAATATGTCTAAAAATATATACACAAAATACACAGAATAACGTAAAATCGTATCAAAATAAATAAACAGACAATCAATAAAATAGTGTAAATTTGTATGAAAATATAGATGGAAAATACCCATATAATAACGCATATTTGTTTAAAAATATATATACAAAAATACACATAAAATAATTAAATTTGCATCAAAATAAATATACAAAATGCACATACAATAAAGAAAATTTGTATTGAAATAGATATGCGAAATACACATAAATAATGTAAATTTGTATCAAAATATATATACGAATACACATAAAATAGAGTAAATTTCTATGAAAATATATATTCAAAATACATATAAAATTATGTAAATAAGTATAAAAATATATATATCAAATACACCTAAAATAATGAAAATTCGTATCAAAATAAATAAACAAAATTCCGATAAAAGAACGTATATTTGTAGGAAAATAAATATACAAAATTCACACAGAATATCAATAAAATAAGATAAATTTGTATGAAAATAAAGATGCAAAATACCCATAAAATAAAGCATTTTTTTATGAATATACGAACAAAAATACACATAGAATAATTAAATTTGTATTAAAATTAATATACAAAATGCACGTACAATAAGGTAAATTTATATTGAAAAAATATGCAAAATGCACATAAAACAATGTATATTTGTTTCAAAATATATATACGAATACACATAAAATAACATATATTTCTATAGAAATATATACAAAATACACATGAAATGACGTAAATACGTATAAAAATATATATACACAATACACATTAAATAATGTGAATTCGCGTCAAAATAAATAAACAAAATATCAATAAAAAATGTGTATTTGTATGAAAATAGATATACAAAATACACATAAAATATTTTAAATTTATATGAAACTCTTTTTATAAAAATATATATACCAAAATAATAAAATATTTAAATTTGTATTACAATAAATATACAAAATGCACATACAATAAGGTAGATTTATATTGAAATAGATATGCTAAATACATATAAAACAATGTAAATTTGCTTCAAAATATATATACCAATACACATAAAATAACGTAGATTACTATAAAAATATATATACAAAATACACATTAAATGAAGTAAATACGTATAAGAAAATGTATACAAAGTACACATAAAATAATTAAATTTGTATTAAAATAAATATACAAAATACACATAAAATATGGTAAATCTATATTGAAATAGATATGCAAAAAAAACATAAAATAATGTAAATTTGTATCAAATCATATACGAATACACACAATAAAATAACGTAAATTTTTATGAAAATATATATAAAAAATACACATAAAATAATGTAAATACGTAGAAAAATATATATACAAAATACACATAAAATTATGTAAATTCTTATGAAAATAAATGAACAAAATTCCACTAAAAGAATGTATATTTGTAGGAAAATATAAATACAAAATACAAATAAAATAACTAAAATTTGTATAAAAAATATATAAAAAATACATATAGATAATTTAAATTTGTTTGAAAATAGATATGCAAAATACACATAAAATTAGGCAAATCTGTATTGAAATACATATACAAATTACACATAAAATATTGTAAATTTGTATGAAAATATATAAACAAATACACATAAAATAGCGTAAATTTATATAAAATATATATACAAAATATACATTAAATAATGTAAATGTTTATAAAAATATATATACAAAATACACATAGAATAATGTAAAATCACATCAAAAAAAATAAACAGAATATCAATAAAATAATGTAAATTTGTATGAAAATAAAGATGCAAAACACCCAAATAATAACGCATATTTAAAAAAAAATACACATAAAATAATTAAATTTGTATTAAAATAAATATACAAAATACACATACAATATGGTAAATTTGTATTGAAATAGATATGCAAAATAAACATAAATAATGTAAATTTGTATCAAAACATATATACGAATACCTATAAAATAGAGTAAATTTCTATGAAAATATATATTCAAAACACAAATAAAATGATATAAATAAGTATAAAAATATACATATCAAATACACCTAAAAAAATGTAAATTCGTATAAAAATAAATAAACAAAACTACGATAAAAGAACGTATATATGTAGGAAAAAAATATACAAAATATATTTGTATAAATATATATACAAAAAAACACAAAATTTATTTCCATTTGTATGAAAATAGATATACAAAATACTCATATAATTAAATAAATTTGTATTTAAATACATGTACAAAATATACATAAAATTAGGTAGATTTGTATTGAAATACATATACAAAATACACATAAAATAATATTTAAATTTGAATGAAAATATATAAAAAATACACCTAAAATTACGTAAATTTGTATAAAATATATATAAAAAATACACATTAAATTATGTAAATATGTATAAAAAAATATATATACAAAACACAAATAGAATAATGTAAAATAGTATCAAAATAAATACGCAGAATCTTAATAAAATAATGTAAATTTGTATGTAAATTAAGATGCAAAATACCCATAAAGAAACGCATTTTTTTATAAAAATATATATACCAAAATACACATAAAATATTTGAATTTCTATTAAAATAAATATACAAAATGCACATACAATAAGGTAAATTTGTATTGAAATAGATATGCAAAATACATATAAAACAATGTAAATTTGTTTCAAAATATATATACGAATACACACAAAATAACGTAGATTTCTATAAAATATATATACAATATACACATAAAAAGAAGTAAATACGTATAAACAAATGTATACAAAATACACATAAAATAATGTAAATTCGTATCAAAATAAATAAACAAAATACCAATAAAAGAATGTGTATTTGTATAAATTTAAATATACAAAATACACATAAAATAACGTAAATTTGTATTAAACTATATACAAAAATACACAGAAGTAATTAAATTTGTATGAAAATATATATACAAAATAAAAATAAAATAAGCTAAATTTGAATTGATATGTATATACAAAATACATAAAATAATGTAAATTTGTATCAAAATATTTACACAAATACACATTTAATAACGTTAATTTGTTTAAAAAAATATAAACAAAATACACATTAAATAATGTAAACACGTATAAAAAACATGTACAAAATACACATATAATCATGTAATTCGTATCAAAATAAATAAACAAAATAGCAATAAAATAATAATAATAATAATAAATGGTCTATTCATTTGTAGGAAGCCATTAAATAATGTAAACTCGCGTCAAAATAAATAAACAAAATATCAATAAAAGAATGTGTATTTGTATGAAACTAGATATAGAAAATACACATAAAATAACCTAAATTTGTATAAAACTATATACAAAAAAATACAAAAACAATTTAAATTTTATGAAAATATATATACAAATACACATAAAATTAGGTAAATTTGTATTGAAATACATATACAAAATACATTTAAAATAATGTAAATTTGAATGAAATTATATAAAGAAATACACTTAAAATAACGTAAATTTGTATAAAATATATATAAAAAATACACATTAAATAATGAAAATATGTATAAAAAAATATATACAAAACACAAATAGTATAATATAAAATCGTATCAAAATATATACACAGAATATTAATAAAATAATGTAAATTTGTATGAAAACTAAGATGCAAAATACCTATAAAATAACGCATTTTTTTAAAATTATATATACCAAAATACACATAAAATATTTGAATTTGTATTAAAATAAATATACAAAATGCACATACAATAAGGTAAATTTGTATTGAAATAGATATGCAAAATACATATAAAACAATGTAAATTTGTTTCAAAATATATATACGAATACACAAATAATAACGTAGATTACTATAAAAATATATATACTAAAAACACATAAAATTAAGTAAATACGAATAGAAAAAGTACACAAAATACACATAAAATAATGTAAATTCGTATAAACATAAATAAACAAAATACCAATAAAAGAAAGTGTATTTGTATAAATATAAATATACAAATGCACATAAAATAACGTAAATTTGTATAAAACTATATATACAAAATACACAGAAGTAATTAAATTTGTATGAAAATAGATATACAAAACACACAAAATAAGCTAAATTTGAAAAATATATATACAAAATACATAAAATAATATAAAATCATGAAAAAAATAAAGAAAATACTAATAAAAAAGAATGTGAATAGTATAAATATAAATATAAAATAACGTAAATTTATATAAATCTTTATGCAAAATACACGTAATTAAATTTGTAAAATAGATATACAAAACCATGTATTTGTATATTTATTTCATACAAATTAAAATTATTTTGTTTTTTGTTTTATATATTTTCATACAAATTTTCGTTATCTTATGTGATTTTGTATATTTATTTATTCAAATATACGTTCTTTTATCTGAATTTTGTTTATTGAATTTGAAACGAATTTACTTTATTTTGTGTATCTATTTTCATACAAATTAAAATAGTTCTGTGTATTTTGTATATAGTTTATATAAATTTACGTTATTTTATGGTATTTGTATATTTATATTTATACAAATTCACATTCTTTTATTAGTATTTTTTATTTATTACAATGAATTTATTTTATGTGTATTTTGTAAACATTTTTTATACGTATTTACTTTCTCTCTCTCATTTTATGTGTATTTTGTATATATATTTTATAGAAATCTACGTTATTTTATGTGTATTCGTATATATATTTTAAACAAATTTAAATTGTTTATATGTATTTGGAGTAGGTAGGAAGACACCTACCGAACGGGCGCAAGCCACTCCCGGTGAGGTATATATGGGAGGTGAGAAGGGAGCTGAAGCCATCCAAAGACCCTTCCTATGTCCTCACTAACCGTTTCCCTATTGTCTCTCCAACACCGGAGAGTAGTTCAGCATGCTCTCTAAAGACAGATCCTCTCTTTATCCACACCACACTACATTCACACAACATATACCTGTTCCCCACATTAAACTTTCAAACTGGCGCACATACACCAAGCCTCGGAGTCCCCGCCTGGGGGGGGGACCACAAATTCCCCCAGGGAGGACTCCCCTTCTGGCTGCCGACCAGAGAGGTGTCTTGATAACTCCTCGAACCTCTTTCTTCTCAATTTCTGCAACATTCGCGGTCTTCGCTCTAATTTTCATTCTGTGGAACATCATCTCTCCTCTAAACCTCACTTTCTCTTCATTACCGAAACACAGGTTTCTGAGGCTACTGACAGCAATCTCTACTCTGTTCCTCCTACTATCTCTATCCTAAATTTCAATCCAAAGCTGGATGTTGCGCCTACGTGCGCAACGACATCACTTGCTCTCGTGCCCACAACCTTGACTCTTCTGAATTTTCCACCATCTGGTTAGACTTCACTGACATTCTATTACTAAATACATCTGTGCTGTTTATCTCTCACCTAACTCTACCAACTATGTAACATTCTTTGACTATTTGAATTCTAAAGGGGAGCACATCTTGACCCTCTCCCTTCGCTGAAATCTCCATCCTAGGAGATTTCAATGTTCCCTACCAGCTTTGGCTTTCATCCTCTTTCACTGACCATCCTGGTGAACAAGCCTACAACTTTGCTATCCTCAACGACCTAGAGCAGTTGGTCCAGCACCCTACACGTATTCCTGACCGTCTTGGAGATCGGCCCAACATTCTGGACCTCTTCCTGACCTCAAACCCTTCTGCTTATTCTGTCAAACTGTTCTCTCCGTTGGGCTCCTCCGATCACAATCTTATTTCTGCATCCTGTCCTATCGCTCCTGTACACCCTCTGGACCCACCGAAGAGGCGATGCTTCTGGCATTTGCTTCAGCTCGGTGGGACGACCTGAGGATGTACTTTTCCATTTCCGTGGAATGATTATTGCTTCCAGGATAGAGACCCTCTGTGTGTGCTCAGCGCATCACAGAGGTGTCTCTGGAATGGAGGCATACATTCCTCGTTCTTTCTCTACTCCTCACGCTAAAAGCCTTGGTTTAATCACGCTTGTTCTCGTGCTGTCAATGATAGAGGTAGCTCACAAAAGATACCAGAGCCTTCAAACTAATGCTAATTATGAACTTTACATTTCTGCCCGAAATCGTGCCAAATCTATTCTCCGACAACCAAAATTCTTTCATTAATAGAAAATGTCAATACCTTGCTTTCTTTAACTCTTCCCGTGACTTCTGGCATCTAGCCAAATACATCTCCAACTTCACTTCTTCATCTTTCCCTACACTCCTCAGTCCTGACGGCAACACTGCCGTCTCATCTATCTCTATCTCAGGCTGAACTCTTCTCTCAAACTTTTTCTAAAACTCCCTCTGGACGATTCTGGGCATATTCCTCCTACTCATCCCCTCTGACTCTTTTATGCCTGTTATAAGATTCTTCAAAATGATGTTTTATATGCCCTCTCTGGCCTCAATCCTCAGAAGGCTTATGGACCTGATGGAGTGCCTCCTATTGTCCTTAAAAACTGTGCCTCCGTGCTGTCACCCTGCCTGGTCAAACTCTTTCGCCTCTGCCTGTCAACATCTACCTTTCCTTCTTGCTGGAAGTATGCCTTCATACAGCCTGTACCTAAGAAGGGTTACCGCTCACATCCCTCAAACTACCGTCCTATTGCTTTACTTTCTTGTTTATCTAAAGCTTTTGAATCAATCATAACCGGAAGATTCAAAAGCACCTTTCCACTTCTGACCTTCTATCTGATCGCCAGTATGGGTTCCGCAAGGGGCGTTCTACTGGTGATCTCCTAGCCTTCTTAACTGACTCTTGGTCATCCTCTCTTAGCCGTTTCGGTGAAACTTTTGCTATTGCGCTGGACATATCAAAAGCTTTTGATAGGGTCTGGCACAAATCTTTGCTTTCTAAACTACCCTCCTACGGTTTCTATCCTTCTCTCTGTACCTTTATCTCCAGTTTCCTTTCTGACCGTTCTATTTCTGCCGTGGTAGACGGTCACTGTTCTTCCCTAAATCTATTAAAAGTGGTGTCGGACAGGGTTCTGTCCTATCTCCCTCTATTTTTCTTTTGTTCATTTATGATCTTCTTTCCTTAACGAAATGTCCTATCTATTCCTACGCCGATGTTTCAACTCTGATTTAATCAAATTCTTTTAATAGAAGACCCACCCTTCAGGAACTTAACGACTCAAGGCTGGAGGCTGCAGAACGCTTAGCCTCAGACCTTACTATTATTTCCGATTGGGGCAAGAAGAACCTGGTGTCCTGCAACGCCTCAAAAACACAGTTTCTCCACCTATCCACTCGACACAATCTTCCAAACAACTATCCCCTATTCTTTGACAACACCCAGCTATCACCTTCCTCAACACTAAACATCCTCGGTCTATCCTTAACTCAAAATCTCAACTGGAAACTTCATATCTCATCTCTTACTAAATCAGCTTCCTCGAGGCTGGGCGTTCTGTACCGTCTCCGCCAGTTCTTCTCCCCTGCACAGTTGCTGTCCATATACAGGGGCCTTGTCCGCCCTCGTATGGAGTATGCATCTCATGTGTGGGGGGGCTCCACTCACACAGCTCTTCTGGACAGAGTGGAGGCAAAGGCTCTTCGTCTCATCAGCTCTCCTCCTCATACTGATAGTCTTCTACCTCTTAAATTCCGCCGCAATGTTGCCTCTATTTCTATCTTCTATCGATATCTCCACGCTGACTGCTCTTCTGAACTTGCTAACTGCATGCCTCCCCCCTCCCATATTCCCGCTGCACTCGACTTTCTACTCATGCTCATCCCTATACTGTCCAAACCCCTTATGCAAGAGTTAACCAGCATCTTCACTCTTTCATCCCTCACGCTGGTAAACTCTGGAACAATCTTCCTTCATCTGTATTTCCTCCTGCCTACGACTTGAACTCTTTCAAGAGGAGGCATCAAGACACCTCTCCTCCCGAAACTGACCTATCTTTCGGCCACCACTTTGGATTCTTTTTAGGAGCAGCGAGTAGCGGGCTTTTTTTTTATTAATGTTTACTTTTTTGTGCCCTTGAGCTGTCTCCTTTGCTGTAAAAAAAAAAAAAAAAAATTTACCTTATTGTATGTTTTTTTTATATATTTATTTTAATACAATTTTTTTTATGTGTTTTTTGGTATATATGGTAAGGTAAATTTGTATTGAAAGAGATATTCAAAAATACATATAAAACAAAGTAAATTTGTTTCAAAATATATATACAAAATACACATAAAATGAAGTAAATACGTATAAAAAAATGAATACAAAATACATATAAAAATCGTATCAAAATAAATAAACAAAATACCAGTAAAAGATGTGTATTTGTATAATTATAAATATACAAAATACACAAAAAATATCGTAAATTTGTATAAAACTATATACAAAAATACGCAGAAGTAATTAAATTTGTATGAAAATATATATACAAAATACAGCTAAAATAAGCTAAATTTGAATTGAAATGTACATACAAAATACATAAAATAATGTAAATCTGTATCAAAATTTTATACAAATACATATAATAACGTAGATTTGTTTAAAAATATATAAACAAAATACACATTAAGTAATGTAAATACGTATAAAAATTATGTACAAAATACACATAATCATGTAATTCGTATCAAAATAAATAAACAAAATAGCAATAAAATAATGTAAATTTGTATGAGAAAATATATACAAATAACGCAAATTTCTATAAAAATATATGTACAAAAATGCATATAAAATAAAGTAAATTTGCATAAAAATATATATACAAAACACACACTAACTAATGTAAATCCGTACATAAAATAACCTAAATTTGTATAAAACTATATACAAAAATACACAAAAATAATTTAAATTTGTTTGAAAAGAAATATACAAAATACACATAAAATTAGGTAAATTTGTATTGAAATACATATACAAAATATACATCAAATAATGTAAATTTGAATGAAAATATATAAACAAATACACTTAAAATAACGTAAATTTGTATAAAATATATATGCAAGATACACATTAAATAATGTAAATGTGTATAAAAAAAATATATACGAAAAACAAATAGAATAATGTAAAATCGTATCAAAATAATTACACAGAATATCAATAAAATAATGTAAATTTGTATGAGAATAAAGCTGGAAAATTCCCAAAAATTATCGCATTTTTTATAAAAATATATTTACCAAAATACACATAAAATATTTAAATTTGTATTGAAATAAATATACAAAATGCATATACAGTAAGGTAAATTTGTATTGAAAGAGATATTCAAAAATACATATACAACAATGTAAATTTGTTTCAAAATATATATACGAATACACATAAAATAAAATAGATTTCTATAGAAATATATATACAAAATATATATGAAATTATGTAAATACGTATAAAAATATATATACAAAATACATATCAAATAATGTAAATTCGTGCCAAAATAAATAAACAAAATATCATGAAAAGAATGTGTATTTGTATGAAAATAGATAATAGATAATAAATTTGTATAAAATATATATGCAAGATACAAATTAAATAATGTAAATATGTATAAGAAAGTATATACAAAAAACAAATAGAATAATGTAACATCGTATCAAAATAAATACACCGAATATTAATAAAATAATGTAAATTTGTATGAAAATAAAGATGCAGAATTCATATAAAATAGCGCATTTCTTATAAAAATATATATACCAAAATACACATAAAATATTTAAATTTGCATTGAAATAAATATACAAAATGCACATACAATAAGGTAAATTTGTATTGAAAGAGATATGCAAAAATACATATAAAACAATGTAAATTTGTTTCAAAATATATATACGAATACAAATAAAAAAACGTAGATTTCTATAAAAAAATATGTTGATACAAATTTACATTATTTTATGTATTTTTTATATATATTTCAATACAAATTTAGTTTATTTTATGTATATTTTGTATATCTATTTTCATTCGTATCAAAATAAATAAACAAAATAGCAATAAAATAATGTAAATTTGTATGAGAAAACATATACAAATACACATAAAATAAAGCAAATTTCTAAAAAAATATATGTACAAAAATGCACATAAAATAAAGTAAATGTGCATAAAAATATATATACAAAACACATTAAATATTGTAAATGCGTACATAAAATAACCTAAATTTGTATAAAACTATATACAAAAATACACAAAAATATTTAAAATTTGTATGAAAAGAAATATACAAAATACACATAAGATTAGGTAAATTTGTTTTGAAATACATATACAAAATACACATAAAATAATGTAAATTTGAATGAAAATATATAAACAAATACACTTAAAATAACGTAAATTTGTATAAAATATATATGCAAGATACACATTAAATAATGTAAATTTGTATAAAAAAATATATACCAAAAAAGAAATAGAATAGAGTAAAATCCTATCAATATAAATACACAGAATATCAATAAAATAATGTAAATTTGTATGAAAAGAAAGATGCAAAATTCCCATAAAATAGCGCATTTTTTATAAAAATATATAACAAAATACACATAAAATATTTAAATTTGTATTGAAATAAATATACAAAATGCATATACAGTAAGGTAAATATGTAATGAAAGAGATATTCAAAAATACATATCAAACAAAGTAAATTTGTTTCAAAATATATATACGAATACACATAAAATAACGTTGATTTCTATAGAAATATATATACAAAATACACATGAAATTATGTAAATACGTATAAAAATATATATACAAAATACATATCTTGGTAAATTCGTGTTAAAATAAATAAACAAAATATCATGAAAAGAATGAGTATTTGTATGAAAATAAATAATAGATAATAAATTTGTATGAAATATATATGCAAGATAAACATTAAATAATGTAAATATGTATAAAAAAAAATATATACAAAAAACAAATAGAATAATGTGTAATCGTATCAAAATAAATACACCGAATATAAATAAAATAATGTAAATTTGTATGAAAATAAAGATGCAAAATTCGCATCAAATAGCGCATTTCGTATAAAAATATATATACCAAAATACACATAAAATATTTAAATTTGTATTGAAATAAATATACAAAATGCACATACAATAAGGTAAACTTGTACTGAAAGAGATATGCAAAAATACATATAAAACAATGTAAATTTGTTTCAAAATATATATACGAATACACATAAAATAACGTAGATTTCTATAAAAATATATATACAAAATACACATAAAATTAAGTAAATACGTATAAAAATAGATATACAAAATACACATAAAATAATGTAAAATTGTTTAAAAAAAATAAACAGAATATAAATAAAATAATGTAAATTTGTATGAAAATAGAAATGCAAAATACCCATAAAATAAAGCATATTTTTATAAAAATACATATACAAAAAAACACATAGCATAATTAAATTTGTATTAAAATTAATATACAAAATGCATATACAATAAGGTAAATTTGTATTGAAAAAATATGCAAAATAAACATAAAACAGTGTAAATTTATTTCAAAATCTATATACGAATACTCATAAATCAATGTAGATTTCTATAGAAATATATATACAAAATACACATCAAATGATGTAAACACGTACAAAAAAGATATATATATATATATATATATATATATATATATATATATATATATATATATATATATATATATATATATATACATATATATATATATATATATATATATATATATATATATATATATATATATAAAAAACACAATAAATATTATAAATTCGCTTCAAAATAAATATACAGAATATCTTTACAAGAATGTGTATTTGTATGAATATAGATATACAATATACACATAAAATCACCAAAATTTGTATAAAACTATATACAAAAATACACAAAAATAATTTTAATTTGTATAAAAAAAATATATAAAATACACATAAATTTAGGTTAATTTCTATTGAAATACATATACAAAATACACATAAAATAATGTAAATTTGAAAGAAAATATATAAACAAATACACATATAATAACGTAAATTTGTATGAAATATATATAAAAAAATACACATTAAATAATGTAAATATGTATAAAAAAATATATACACAACACAAATAGAATAATATAAAATCGTATCAAAATAAATACAGAGAATATTAATAAAATAATATAAATTTGTATGAAAATTAAGATGCAAAATACCCATTAAATAACGCATTTTTTTAAAAAATATATATACCAAGACACACATAAAATATTTGAATTTGTATTAAAATAAATATACAAAATGCACATACAATAAGGTAAATTTGTATTGAAATAGATATGCAAAATACATATAAAACCATGTAATTTTTTTTCAAAATATATATACGAATACACATAAAATAACGTAGATTTCTATGAAAATAAATATACAAAATACACATCAAATGAAGTAAATACGTATAAAAAAAGGTATACAAAATACACATAAAATAATGTATACTCGTATCAAAATAAATAAACAAAATACTAATAAAAGAATGTGTATTGTATAAATACAAATATACAAAATACAAATAAAATAACGTAAATTTATATAAAACTATATGCACAAATACACAAAAGTAATTAAAGTTGTGTGAAAATAGATATACAAAATACAGGTGTATTTTGTATATTTATTTTCATACAAATTGAAATTATTTATGTTTATTTTTTTATATATTTTCATACAAATTGTCGTTATTTCATGTGTATTTTGTATATTTATTTTTTCTACAAATATACGTTCTTTTATCTGAATTTTCTTTATTGAATTTGAAACGAATTTACCTTATTTTGTATATCTAATTTCATACAAATTAAAGTACTTCTGTGTTTTTTTGTATATAGTTTTATATAAATTTACGTTATTTTATGTGTATTTTGTATATTTATATTTATACAAATACACATTCTTTTATTGTTTTTTTGTATATTTATTTTGATGCGAATTTACATTATTTTATGTGTATTTTGTATACATTTTTTTATACGTATTTACTTCATTTTATGTGTGTTTTGTATATATATTTTTTTTAGAAATCTACGTTATTTTATGTGTATTCGTATATATATTTTGAAAGAAATTTACATTGTTTTATATGTATTTTGCATATCTATTTCAATACAAATTTACCTTATTGTATGTGCGTTTTGTATATTTATTGTAATACAAATTTAAATATTTTATGTGTATTTTGGTATATATATTTTCATAAAAAATGCGTTGTTTTATGGGTATTTTGCATCTTTATTTTCATCCAAATTTACATTATTTTATTAATATTCTGTGTATTTATTTTGATACTATCTTACATTATTCTATTTGTCTTTTGTATATATATTTTTTATACATATTTACATTATTTAATGTGTATCTTGCATATATATTTCATACAAATTTATTATCTATTATCTATTTTCATACAAATACACATTCTTTTCATGATATTTTGTTTATTTATTTTGACACGAATTTACATTATTTGATATGTATTTTGTATATATTTTATACGTATTCATAATTTCATATGTATTTTGTATATATTTCTATAGAAATCTACTTTATTTTATGTGTATTCGTATATATATTTTGAAACAAATTTACATTGTTTTATATGTATTTTTTAATATCTCTTTCAATACAAATTTACCTTACTGTATATGCATTTCTATAGATATGCAAAAAACATATAAAACAATGTAAATTTGTTTCAAAATATATATACGAATACACATAAAATAACGTAGATTTCTATAAAAAATACAAAATACACATAAAATTAAGTAAATACGTATAAAAAATTTATACAAAATACACATAAAATAATGTAAACAAAATACCAATAAAAGAATGTGTATTTGTATAAATATTAATATTCAAAATGCACATAAAATAACGTAAATTTTTATAAAACTATATACAAAAATACACAGAAGTAATTAAATTTTGGTGAAAATATATATACAAAATACACACAGAATAAGCTAAATTTGAGTTGAAATATATATAGAAAATACATAAAGTAAATTTGTATCGAAATATTTTTAACAAATACTCATATAATAACGTAAATTTGTATAAAAATATATAAACAAAATACACATTAAGTAATGTAAATACGTATAAAAAAATATGTAAGAAATACACATATAATCATGTAATTCGTATCAAAATAAATAAACAAAAAACAATAAAATAATGTAAATTTGTATGAGAAAACATATACAAAATACACATAAAATAACGCAAATTTCTATAAAAATATATGTACAAAAATGCACATAAAATTAATTTGCATTAAAAAATATATACAAAACACACATTAGATAAGGTAAATGAGTATAAAAATATGTATACAAAATACCTATGAAATAATCTAAACTCGTATCGAGTTAAATTAAGAAAATACCAATATAATAATATAGTTTTGGATTTAAATATATATAGAAAACACACAAAAATAACCTAAATACAAATAAAAATATACACATTAAATAATTTAAAATTGTATGAAAATATATATACAAACACACATAAAATAACATGAATTTGTATAAAATTTGTATCAAAATATATACGAATACACACAATAAAATAACGTAAATTTTTATGAAAATGTATATATAAAATACACATAAAATAATTTAAATACATAGAAAAATATATATACAAAATACACATAAAATAATGTAATTTCGTAAAAAAATAAATACACAAAATTCCAATAAAAGAATGTATATTTGTAGGAAAATATATATACAAAATACAAATAAAATAACTAAAATTTGTATAAAAATATATAAAATTATGTAAATACAAATACAAATACACATATAAAATAATTTAAAATTGAATGAAAAAAATATAAAAAATAATCATAAAATAAGGTAAATTTGGATTGAAAAATATGTAAAAATACACATTTAAAATAAAATAACTCATATTTAAAAAAAATATATACAAAAAAACACATAAAATAATTAAATTTGAATTAAAATAAATATACAAAATACACATACAATAAGGTAGATTTTTATTAAAATAGATATACAAAAAACACATAAAATAAAGTAAATTTGTATCAAAATATATACGAATACACACAATAAAATAACGTAAATTTTTATGAAAATATATATACAAAATAATGTAAATAATGTAAATACATAGAAAAATATATATAAAAAATACACATAAAATAATGGAAATTCGTATCAAAATAAATAAACAAAATTTCCTCTAAAAGAATGTATATTTGTAGGAAAATATATATACAAAATAACAAAATAACAAAAATTTGTATAAAAATATATACAAAAATACACAATTTTTTTTTAATTTTGTTTGAAAATAGATATACAAAATACACATGAAATTAGGCAAATTTTTATTGAAATACATATACAAAATACACATAAAATAATGTAAATTTGTATCAAACTATTTAAACAAATACACATAAGATAACGTAAATTTCCATAACATAGTACAAAATATACATTAAATAATGTAAATATGTCTAAAAATATGTATAAAAAATACACAGAATAACGTAAAATCGTATCAAAATAAATAAACAGACTATCAATAAAATAATGTAAATTTGTATGAAAATAAAGATGCAAAATACCCATATAATAACGCATATTTGTTTAAAAATATATAAACAAAAATACACATAAAATAATTAAATTTGTATCGAAATAAATATACAAAAGGCACATACAATAAAGAAAATTTGTATTGAAATAGATATGCGAAATACACATAAATAATGTAAATTTGTATCAAAATATATATACGAATACACATAAAATAGAGTAAATTTCAATGAAAATATATATTCAAAATACATATAAAATTATGTAAATAAGTATAAAAATATCAAATACACCTAAAATAATAAAAAATTCGTATCAAAATAAATAAACAAAATTTCGATAAAAGAAGGTATATTTGTAGGAAAATAAATATACAAAATACACATAAAATTACGAAAATTTGAATAAAAATATATACTAAAATACACAAAATTAATTTCGATTTGTATGAAAATAGATATATATAATACACATATAATTAGTTAGATTTGCATTTAAATACATGTACAAAATACACATAAAATAATGTAAATTTGTATGAAATGAAAACAAATTCACATAAAATAACGTTCATTTGTATGAAATATATATACAAAATATACATAGAATAATGTAAAATCGTATCAAAATAAATACACAGAATATCAATAAAATAATGTAAATTTGTATGAAAATAAAGATGCAAAATACTCATAAAATAAAGCATTTTTTTTTATGAAAATACATATAAAAAATACACATAGAATATTTAATTTTTGTATTATTTTATATGTACTTTGTATATATATATATATATATATATATATATATATATATATATATATATATATATATATATATATATATATATATATATATATATATATATATATATATATATATATATATATATATATATATATTTCTATAATACATATACAAAATACACATAAAATAATGTAAATTTGAATGAAAATATATAAACAAATACACTTAAAAAAACGTAAATTTGTATGAAATATATATATAAAATACACATTATATAATGTAAAAATATATAAAAAAAATATATACAAAAGACAAATAGAATAATGTAAAATAGTATCAAAATAAATGCACAGAATATTAATAAAATAATGTAAATTTGTATGAAAATAAAGATGCAAAATACCCATAAAACAATGCATTTCTTATGAAAATATATATATACCAAAATACACATAAAATATTTAAATTTGTATTACAATAGATATACAAAATGAACATACAATAAGGTAAATTTGTATTGAAATAGATATGCAAAATACATATAAAACAATGTAAATTTCTTTCAAAATATATATACGAATACACATAAAATAACGTAGATTTTTATAAAAATATATATACAAAATACACATAAAATGAAGTAAATACGTATAAGAAAATGTATACAAAATACACATAAAATAATATAAATTCGTATCAAAAAATAAATAAACTAAATGCCAATAAAAGAATGTGTACTTGTATAAATATAAATATACAAAATGCACATAAAATAACGTAAAATTGTATAAAACTATATACAAAAATAAACAAAAAAAATGTATGAAAATAGATATACAAAAGACACATAAAATAAGCTAAATTTGAATTGAAATAAATATAGAAAATACATAAAATAATGTAAATTTGTATCAAAATATATATTCAAATACACATATAATAACGTAAATTTGTATAAAAATATATAAACAAAATACACATTAAATAATGTAAATACGTATAAAAGATATGTACGTAATGTAAAAATTTATAAAATTAAAGATGCAATATACCCATAAAATAACTCATATTTAAAAATATATATATACAAAAATACACATAAAATATTTAAATTGGTATTAAAATAAATATACAAAATACACATACAATAAGGTAGATTTTTATTGAAATAGATATGCAAAAAACACATAAAATAAAGTAAATTTGTATCAAAATATATACGAATACACACAATAAAATAACGTAAATTTTTATGAAAATATATATACAAAATACACATTAAATAATGTAAATACATAGAAAAATATATATACAAAATACACATAAAATAATGTAAATTCGTATCAAAATAAATAAACAAAATTTCCTCTAAAAGAATGTATATTTGTAGGAAAATATATATACAAAATACAAAATAAAATAACAAAAATTTGTATAGAAATATATACAAAAATACACAAAAATAATTTAAATTTGTTTGAAAATAGATATGCAAAATACACATGCAATTAGGCAAATTTTTATTGAAATACATATACAAAATACACATAAAATAATATAAATTTGTATGAAACTATATAAACAAATACACATAAGATAACGTAAATTTCCATAAAATATATGTACAAAATATACATTAAATAATGTAAATATGTCTAAAAATATATATATATATACAAAATACACAGAATAACGTAAAATCGTATCAAAATAAATAAACAGACTATCAATAAAATAATGTAAATTTCTATGAAAATAAAGATGCAAAATACCCATATAATAACGCATATTTGTTTAAAATAAATATATATAAAAATACATATAAAATAATTAAATTTGTATCAAAATAAATATACAAAAGGCACATACAATAAAGAAAATTTGTATTGAAATAGATATGCGAAATACACATAAATAAAGTAAATTTGTATCAAAATATATATACGAATACACCTAAATTAGAGTAAATTTCTATGAAAATATGTATTAAAAATACATATAAAATTATGTAAATAAGGATAAAAATATATATATATATATATATATATATATATATATATATATATATATATATATATATATATATATATATATATATATATATATACATATATATATATATATATATATATATATATATATATATATATATATATATATATATATATATATATATATATATATATATATATATATATATATATATATATATATATATATATATATATATATATATATATATATATATATATATATATATATATATATATATATATATATATATATATATATGAAAAATTTGAATCAAAATCAATAAACAAAATTCCGATAAAAGAACGTACAAATTTACATTATTATAAGTGTATTTTGTACATGTATATAAATACAAATTTAACTAATTATATGTGTATTTTGTATATCTATTTTCATACAAATTGAAATTTTATTCAAATTTTCGTAATGTTATGTGTATTTTGTATATTTATTTTCCTTCAAATATTCGTTCTTTTATCGGAATTTTGTTTATTTATTTTGATACGAATTTTCTTTTTTTTAGGTGTATTTGATATATATATTTTTATACTTATTTACATAATTTTATATGTATTTTGAATATATATTTTCATAGAAATTTACTCTATATGTATATACAAAAAAAAAAAAAAACAATTTAAATTTGTATGAAAATAAATATATAAAATACACATAACATGAGGTAAATTTGTATTTAAACACATATACAAAATATACTTAAAATAATGTAAATTTGAATGAAATTATATAAACAAATACACTTAAAATAACGTTAATTTGTATAAAATATATATAAAAATACACATTAAATAATGAAAATATGTATAAAAAAATATATACAAAACACAAATAGTATAATGTAAAATCGTATCAAAATATGTACACAGAATATTAATAAAATAATGTGCATTTGTATGAAAACTAAGATGCAAAATACCTATAAAATAACGCATTTTTTTAATATTATATATACCAAAATACACATAAAATATTTGAATTTGTATTAAAATAAATATACAAAATGCACATACAATAAGGTAAATTTGTATTGAAATAGATATGCAAAAAACATATAAAACAATGTAAATTTGTTTCAAAATATATATACGAATACACATAAAATAACGTAGATTTCTATAAATATATATATATATATATATATATATATATATATATATATATATATATATATATATATATATATATATATATATATATATATATATATATATATATATATATATATATATATATATATATATATATATTTATATATATATATATATATATATATATATATATATATATATATATATATATATATATATATATATATATATATATATATACAAAATACAAATAAAATTAAGTAAATACGAATCAAAAATGTATACAAAATACACATAAAATAATGTAAATTCGTATAAATATAAATAAACAAAATACCAATAAATATAAATATACAAAATGCACATAAAATAACGTAAATTTGTATAAAACCATATACAAAATACACAGAAGTAATTAAATTTGTATGAAAATATATATACTAAATACACACAAAATAAGCTAAATTTGAATTGAAATATATACAAAATAAATAAAATAAAGTAAATTAGTTTCAAAATATTTTTAACAAATACACAGATAATAACGTTAATTTGTAAAAAAAATATATAAACAAAATACACATTAAGTTATGTAAATACGTATAAAAAAATATTTACAAAATACACAAATAATCAAGTCATTCGTATCAAAATAAATAAACAAAATTTCGATAAAAGAAGGTATATTTGTAGGAAAATAAATATACAAAATACACATAAAATTACGAAAATTTGAATAAAAATATATACTAAAATACACAAAATTAATTTCGATTTGTATGAAAATAGATATATATAATACACATATAATTAGTTAGATTTGCATTTAAATACATGTACAAAATACACATAAAATAATGTAAATTTGTATGAAATGAAAACAAATTCACATAAAATAACGTTCATTTGTATGAAATATATATACAAAATATACATAGAATAATGTAAAATCGTATCAAAATAAATACACAGAATATCAATAAAATAATGTAAATTTGTATGAAAATAAAGATGCAAAATACTCATAAAATAAAGCATTTTTTTATGAAAATACATATACAAAAATACACATAGAATAATTAAATTTGTATTATTTTATATGTACTTTGTATATATATATATATATATATATATATATATATATATATATATATATATATATATATATATATATATATATATATATATATATATATATATATATATATATATATATATAATATATATACAAAATACACATAAAATAATGTAAATTTGAATGAAAATATATAAACAAATACACTTAAAAAAACGTAAATTTGTATGAAATATATATATAAAATACACATTATATAATGTAAATATATATAAAAAATATATATACAAAAGACAAATAGAATAATGTAAAATAGTATCAAAATAAATGCACAGAATATTAATAAAATAATGTAAATTTGTATGAAAATAAAGATGCAAAATACCCATAAAACAATGCATTTTTTATGAAAATTAAAATAAATATACAAAAAACACATACAATAAGGTAAATTTGTATTGAAATAGATATGCAAAATACATATAAAACAATGTAAATTTGTTTCAAAATATATATACGAATACACATAAAATAACGTAGATTTCTATAAAAATATATATACAAAATACACATAAAATGAAGTAAATACGTATAAAAAAAATGTATACAAAAAAACACATAAAATAATGTAAATTCGTAAAAAAATGTGTATTTTGTACAGATTTTTTTATACGTATTTACATTACTTAATGTGTATTTTGTTTATATATTTTTAACAAATTTACGTTATTATATGTATTTTTATAAATATTTTTTTACAATATTACATTATTTTATGTATTTTGTATATACATTCAATTCAAATTTAACTTATTTATCTGTATTTTGTATATCTATTTTCATACGAATTTAATTACTTATGTGTATTTTGTATATAGTTTTATATAAATTTACGTTATTTTATGTGTATTTTGTATATTTATATTTATAAATACACATTCTTTTATTGGTATTTTGTTTATTTATTTTGATACAATTTACATTATTTTGAATATTTTGTATTTTTTATATACGTATTTACTTCATTTTATATATATTATGTGTATTCATATATATATTTTGAAACAAATTTACATTATTTTATATGTATTTTGCATATCTATTTCAATACAAATTTACCTTATTGTATGTGTTTTTGTATATTTATTTTAATACAAATTTAATTTTTATGTGTATTTTGGTATATATATTTTATAAATAAAAAAAAATGCGTTATTTTATGGGTATTTTGCTTCTTTATTTTCATACAAATTTACATTATTTTATTAATATTGTGTGTATTTATTTTGATACGATTTTACATTATTCTATTTGTGTTTTTTACATATTTTTATTATACAAATTTACGTTATTTTAAGTGTATTTGTTTATGTATTTTCATTCAAATTTACATTATTTTATGTGTATTTTGTGAATGTATTTCAATACAAATTTGCCTAATTTTATGTGTATTTTGTATATTTATTTCCATACAAATTTAAAATATTTTTGTGTATTTTTGTATATAGTTTGATACAAATTTAGGTTATTTTATGTGTATTTTGTATATCTATTTTCATACAAATACACATTCTTTTATTGATATTTTGTTTATTTATTCTGACACGAACTTACATTATTTAATATGCATTTTGTATATATATTTTTATACGTATTTACATCATTTGATGTGTATTTTGTATAGTTTTAAACAAATTTATATTATTTAATGTGTTTTTTGTATATATATATATATATATATATATATATATATATATATATATATATATATATATATATATATATATATATATATATATATATATATATATATATATATATATTTATACAAATACATATTCTTTTATTGGTATTTTGCTTATTTATTTTGGTTCTAATTTACATCATTTGATGTGAATTTTGTATATGTATTTCTATGGAAATCTACGTTGATTTATGAGTATTCGTATATAGATTTTGAAATAAATTTACACTGTTTTATGTGTATTTTGCATATTTTTTCAATACAAATTTACCTTATTGTATATGCATTTTGTATTTTAATTTTAATACAAATTTAATTATGCTATGTGTATTTTTGTATATGTATTTTTATAAAAAAAATATGCTTTATTATATGGGTATTTTGCATTTTTATTTTCATACAAATTTACATTATTTTATTTATATTCTGTTTATTTTTTTTTAAACAATTTTACATTATTCTATGTGTATTTTGTATATCTATTTTTATACGTATTTACTTAATTTTATGTGTATTTTGTATATATATTTTTATAGAAATCTACGTTATTTTATGTGTATTCGTATATATATTTTGAAACAAATTTACATTGTTTTATATGTATTTTTGCATATCTCTTTCAATACAAGTTTACCTTAATGTATGTGCATTTTGTATATTTATTTCAATACAAATTTAATTATTTTATGTGTATTTTGGTATATATATTTTTATAAGAAATGCGCTATTTGATGGGAATTTTGCATCTTTATTTTCATACAAATTTACATTATTTTATTAATATTCAGTGTATTTATTTTGTTACGATTTCACATTATTCTATTTTTTTTTTATATATATTTTTTTTTTATACATATTTACATTATTTAATGTGTATCTTGCATATATATTTCATACAAATTTATTATATATTATTTATTTGCATGCAAATACACATTCTTTTCATGATATTTTGTTTATTTATTTTGACGCGAATTTACCTAGATATGTATTTTGTATATATATTTTTATACGTATTTACATAATTTCATGTGTATTTTGTATATATATTTCTATAGAAATCTACGTTATTTTATGTGTTTTCGTATATATATTTTGAAACAAATTAACTTTGTTTTATATGTATTTTTGAATATCTCTTTCAATACATATTTACCTTACAGTATATGCATTTTGTATATTTATCTCAAAACAAATTTAAATATTTTATGTGTATTTTGGTCTATATATTTAAAAAAAAAATGCGCTATTTTATGGAATTTTTGCATCTTTCTTTTCATACAAATTTACATTATTTTATTGATATTCTCTGTATTTATTTTGATAGGATTTTACATTATTCTATTTCTTTTTTGTATATATTTTTTTATACACATTTACATTATTTAATGTGTATCTTGCATATATGTTTTATACAAATTTACGTTATTTTAAGTGTATTTGTTTATATATTTTCATTCAAATTTACATTATTTTATGTAAATTTTTTATATATTCAATACAAATTTACCTAATTTTATGTGTATTTTGTATATTTCTTTTCATACAAATTTTAAATATTTTTGTGTATTTTTGTATATAGTTTTATACAAATTTAGGTTATTTTATGTACGTATTTACATTATTTAATGTGTGTTTTGTATATATATTTTTATGCAAATTTACTTTATTTTATGTGCATTTTTGTACATATATTTTTTTAGAAATTTGCGTTATTTTATGTGTATTTGTATATGTTTTCTCATACAAATTTACAATATTTTAATGCTATTTTGTTTATTTATTTTGATACGAATGAAAATAGATATACAAAATATACATAAAATAAACTAAATTTGTATTGAAATATATATACAAAATACATAAAATAATGTAAATTTGTATCAAAATATTTTAACAGATGCGAATAAAATAACGTAAATTTGTTTTAAAATATACAAAATACACATTAGATAATGTAAATATGTATAAAAAAAATATATACAAAACACAAATAGAATAATGTAAAATCGTATCAAAATAAATACACAGAATATTAATAAAACAATGTAAATTTGTATGAAAATAAAGATGCAAAATACTCATTAAATAACGCATTTTTTTTTTAAATATATATACCAAAATACACATGAAAAAATTAATTTGTATTAAAATAAATATACAAAATACACATACAATAAGGTAAATCTGTATTGAATTAGATATGCAAAATACATATAAAACAATGTAAATTTGTTTCAAAATATATATACGAATACACATAAAATAACGTAGATTTGTATAAAAATGTATATACAAAATACACATAAAATGATGTAAATACGTATAAAAAAATGTATACAAAATACATATAAAATAATGTAAATTCGTATCAAAATAAATAAACAAAATACCAATAAAAGAATGTGTATTTGTATGAAAATAGATATACAAAATACACATTAAATATTGTAAATTTGTATAAAACTCTATACAAAAATACACAAAAAATAATTTAAATTTGTATGAAAATTAATATACAAAATACACATAAAATTAGGTAAATTTGTATTGAAATACATATACAAAAAACACATAAAATATTGTAAATTTGAATGAAAATATATAAACAAATACACTTAAAAAAACGTTAATTTGAATGAAATATATATATATATATAAAATACACATTAAATAATGTAAATATGTATAAAAAAATATACACAAAAGACAAATAGAATAATGTTAAATAGTATCAAAATAAATATACAGAATATTAATAAAATAATGTAAATTTGTATGAAAATAAAGATGCAAAATACCCATAAAACAAAGCATTTTTTATGAAAATATATATACCAAAATACACATAAAATATTTAAATTTGTATTACAATAGGATATACAAAATGAACATACAATAAGGTAAATTTGTATTGAAATAGATAAGCAAAATACATATAAAACAATGTAAATTTATTTCAAAATATATATACGAATACACATAAAATAACGTAGATTTCTAAAAAAATATATATACAAAATACATATAAAATGAAGTAAATACGTATAAGAAAATGTATACAAAATACACATAAAATAATGTAAATTCGTATCAAAATAAGTAAACTAAATGCCAATAAAAGAATGTGCACTTGTATAAATATAAATATACAAAATACACATAAAATAACGTAAAATTGTATAAAACTATATACAAAAATAAACAAAAAAATAAATTTGTATGAAAATAGATATACAAAAGACACATAAAATAAGCTAAATTTGAATTGAAATAAATATAGAAAATACATAAAATAACGTAAATTTGTATAAAACTATATACAAAAATACACAGAAGTTATTAAATTCGTATGAAAATAGATATACAAAATACAGATAAAATAAGCTAAATTTGAATTGAAATGTATATACAAAATACATAAAATAATGTAAATTTGTATCAAAATATTTATAAAAATACATATAATAACGTAAATTTGTTTAAAAATATATAAACAAAATACACATTAAGTAATGTAAATACGTATAAAAAATATGTACAAAATACAAATCATGTAATTCGTATAAAATTAAATAAACAAAATATCAATTAAATAATGTAAATTTGTATGAGAAAACATATACAAATACATATAAAATAACGCTAATTTTCTTAAAAATATATGTCCAAAAATGAACGTAAAATAAAATAACTCTGGATAAAAATATATATACAAAACACACATTAAATAATGTAAATGCGTACATAAAATAACCTAAATTTGTATAAAACTATACACAAAAATACACAAAAAATAGTTTAAATTTGTATGAAAAGAAATATACAAAATACACATAAAATTAGGCTAATTTGTATTGAAATACATATAAAAAATACATATAAAATAATGTAAATTTGAAGAAAATATATAAACAAATACACATATAATAACGTAAATTTGTATGATATATATATATATATATATATATACTGTATATATATATATATATATATATATATATATATATATATATATATATATATATATATATATATATATATATATATATATATATATATATATATATATATATATATATATATATATATATATATATTAAATAATGTAAATATGTATAAAAAATATATATACAAAACACAAATAGAATAATGTAAAATCGTATCGAAATATATACACAGAATATTAATAAAATAAAGTAAATTTGTATGAAAATTAAGATGCAAAATAACTATAAAATAACGCATTTTTTATAAAATTATTGATACCAAAATACACATAAAATATTTGAATTTGTATTATAATATATATACAAAATGCACATACAATAAGGTAAATTTGTATTGAAATAGATATGCAAAATACATATTAAATAATGTAAATTTGTTTCAAAATATATATACGAATACACATAAAATAACGTAGATTTCTATAAAAATACATATACAAAACACACATAATATTAAGTAAATACGTATAAAAAAATGTATACAAAATACACATAAAATAATGTAAATTCGTATAAATGTAAATAAACAATATACCAATAAAAGAATGTGTATTTGTATAAATATAAATATACAAAATGCACATAAAATAACGTAAATTCATATAAAACTATATACATAAAATAACGCAAATTTCTATAAAAATATATGTACAAAAATGAACATAAAATAAATTTGCATAAAAATATATATACAAAACACACTTTAGATAATGTAAATGAGTATAAAAATATGTATACAAAATACCTATGAAATAATGTAAATTCGTATCGAATTAAATTAAGAAAATATCATTAAAATAATGTAATTTTGGATGAAAATATATATACAAAATACATATAAAATAACCTAAATACAAATATAAATATTCACATAAAATAATTTAAAATTGAATGAAATAAATATACAAAATAAACATAAAATAAGGTAAATTTGTAATGAAATATATGAAAAAATACACATAAAATAATATAAATTTGTATGAAAATATATATACAAATACACATTAAATAACATGAATTTGTATAAAATTTGTATCAAAATATATACTTATACACACAATAAAATAACGTAATTTTTTTATGAAAATGTATATACAAAATACACATAAAATAATTTAAATACCTAGAAAAATATATATACAAAAAACACATAAAACAATGTAAATTTGTATGAAAATATATAAACAAATACACATAAAATAATGTAAATTTGTATAAAATATATATACAAAATTAACATTAAATAATGTAAATATGTATAAAAAAAATATACAAAATACACATAGAATAATGTTAAATCGTATCAAAATAAATAAAGAGAATATCAATAAAATAATATAAATTTGTATGAAAATAAAGATGCAAAATATCCAAATAATAACGCATATTTGCATAAAAATATATATACAAAAATACATATAAAATAGTTAAATTCGTATTAAAATAAATATACAAAATGCACGTACAATAAAGTAAATTTGTATTGAAATAGATATGCAAAATACACATCAATAATGTAAATTTGTATCAAAATATATATACGAATACTCATAAAATAGAGTAAATTTCTATGAAAATATACACACAAAATAGATATACAAAATACACATATAACTAATTAAATTTGTATTTAAATACATGTACAAATACACATAAAATAATGTAGATTTGTATGAAATGAAAACAAATACATTTTATATAAAATATATATACAAAATACACATAGAATAATGTAAAATCATATCAAAATAAATAAACAGAATATCAATAAAATAATGTAAATTTGTATGAAAATAAAGATGGAAAATACCCATAAAAAAAAGCATATTTTATAAAATACATATACAAAAATACACATAGATTAATCAAATTTGTATTAAAATTAATATACAAAATGCACATACAATAAGGTAAATTTGTATTGAAAAAATATGCAATATACACATAAAACAATGTAAATTTGTTTCAAAATATATATACGAATACAAATAAAATAACGCATATTTCTATAGAAATATATATACAAAATACACTTGAAATAATAAATATATATATATATATATATATATAATATATATATATATATATATATATATATAAAATACACTTTAAATAATGTTAATTCGTCTCAAAATAAATAAACAAAATATCATGAAAAGAATCTGTATTTGTATGAAAATAGATATATAAAATACACATAATATAACCTAAATTTGTATAAAACTATATACAAAAATACACAAAATAATTTAAACTTGTATGAAAATAAATATACAAAAAACATATAAAAAAGGTAAATTTGTATTGAAATACATATACAAAATACACATAAAATAATGTAAATTTGAATGAAAATATATAAACATATAGACTTAAAATAACGTAAATTTGTATCAAATATATATACAAAAAAACATTATATAATGTATATATGTATAAAAAATATATATACAAAACACAAATAAAATAATGTAAAATCGTATCAAAATAAATACAGAAAATATTAATAATATAATGTAAATATGTATGAAAATTAAGTTGCTAAATACCCATAAAATAACGCATTTTTATAAAAATATATATACGAAAATACATAAAATATTTGATTTTGTATTAAAATAAATATATATAAAAAATAAAAATAAAATAATCTAAATTTTAATTGAAATATATATAAAAAATACATAAAATAATGTAAATTTGTATCAAAATACCTATACAAATACACATATAATAACGTAAATTTGTATATAAATATATAAACAAAATTCACATTAAATAATGTAAAAACGTATAAAAAATGTACAAAATACACAATAATCATGTAATTCGTATCAAAATAAATAGACAAAATACTAATAAAATAATGTAAATTTCTATGAGAAAACATATACAAAATACACATAAATAACGCAAATATCAATAAAATATATATAATAATATATTTTTATACATATTTAAAATATATAATTAATATTTTGTCTATATATATTTTATCCAAATTTACGTTCTTTTATGTGTTTTTTAATATATAATTTTATACAAATTTACATTATTTTCTGTGAGTTTTGAACAAGTATTTCAATACAAATTTGCCTAACTTTATGTGTATTTTGCATATCTATTTTCAAACAAATTTAAATTATTTTTGTGTTTTTTGATATATTTTTATACAAATTTTAGTTATTTTATTTGTTTTTGTATATATATTTCCTATTAATATACATTCTTTTATTGGAATTTTGTGTATTTAATTTTTTACGAATTTACATTATTTTATGTGTATTTTGTATATATATTTTTCTACGTATTTAAATTATTTTATGTGTATTTTATATATACATTTTCATAAATATTTACGTTATTTTATTGTGTGTATTCGTATATATTTTGAAACAAATTTTATACAAATTCATGTTATTTTATGTGTATTTGTATATATATTTTCATACAAAATGATATTATTTTATGTGTATTCTTACATATATTTTATTACAAATTTACCTTATTTTATGTTTATTTTGTATATTTATTTCATTCAATTTTAAATTATTTAATGTGTATATTTGTATTTGTATTTAGGTTATTTTATGTGTGTTTTCTATATATATTTTCATCCAAAATTACATTATTTTATTGTTATTTTCTTAATTTAACTCGATACGAGTTTAGATTATTTCATAGGTATTTTGTATACATATTTTAAACTCATTTACATTATCTAATGTGTGTTTTGTATATATTTTTTAAGCAAACTAATTTTATGTGCATTTTGTACATATATTTTTATAGAAACTTAAAACGTTATTTTATGTGTATTTTGTATATGTTTTCATACAAATTTACATTATTTAATTAGTTTTTTGTTTATTTATTTTGATGCGAATGACTTGATTATTGATGTATTTTGTAAATATTTTTTTTATACGTATTTACATTACTTAATGTGTATTTTGTTTATATATTTTATTTACAAATTTACGTTATTATATGTATTTGTTAAAATATTTTGAAACGAATTTACTTTATTTTATGTATTTTGTATATATATTTCAATTCAAATTTAGCTTATTTTGTGTGTATTTTGTATATCTATTTTCATACAAATTAAATTACTTGTGTATTTTTGTATATAGTTTTATACAAATTTACGTTATTTTATGTGCATTTTGTATATTTATATTTATACAAATACACTCTCTTATTGATATTTTGTTTATTTATATTTATGAATTTACATTATTTTATGTGTATTTTGTATACATTTTTGATTCGTATTTACTTAATTTATATATATATATATATATATATATATATATATATATATATATATATATATATATATATATATATATATATATATATATATATATATATATATATATATATATATATATATATATATATATATATATATATATATATATATATATATATATATATATATATATATATATATATATATATATATATATATATATATATATATATATATAGAAATCTACGTTATTTTATGTGTATTCGTATATATATTTTGAAACAAATTTACATTGTTTTACATGTATTTTGCATACCTATTTCAATACAAATTTACCTTATTGTATTTGCATTTTGTATATTTATTTTAATACAAATAAAAATATTTTATGTGTATTTTGGTATATATAATTTTATAAAAAATGCGTTATTTTATAGGTATTTTGCATCTTAGTGTTCATACAAATGTACATTATTTTATTAATATTCTGTGTATATATTTTGATACGATTTTATATTATACTATTGGTGTTTTGTATATTTTTTTATACATATTTTCATTATTTAATGTGTATTTTTTATATATATTTTATACAAATTAACGTTATTTTAAGTGTATTTGTTTATATAATTTCTTTCAAATTTACATTATTTTAAGTGTATTTTGTATATGTATTTAAATACAAATTTACCTAATTTTATGTGTATTTTGTATATTTATTTTCATACAAACTTAAATTATTTTTGTGTTTTTTTTGTATAAACATATAGAGTAAATTTCTATGATAATATATATTCAAAATACATATAAAATTATGTAAATAAGTATAAAATATATATATCAAATACACCTAAAAAAAAAAAAAATTCGTATCAAAATAAATAAACAAAATTCCGATAAAAGAACTTATATTTATAGGAAAATAAATATACAAAATACACATAAAATCACGAAAATTTGAATAAAAATATATACAAAAAAAAACCAATTTTTATGAAAATAGATCTACAAAATACACATATAGTTAGTTAAATTTGTATTTAAATACATGTACAAAACACACATAAAATAATGTAAATTTGTATGAAATGAAAACAAATTCACATAAAATAACGTACATTTGTATAAAATAGATATTCAAAATATACATAGAATAATGTAAAATCGTATCAAAATAAATACACAGAATATCAATAAAATAATATAATTTTGTATGAAAATAAAGATGCAAAATACCCATAAAATAAAGCATATTTTTTTAAAAATACATATACAAAAATACACATAGAATAATTAAATTTGTATTAAAATTAATATACAAAATGCACGTACAATAAGGTAAATTTGTATTGAAAAAATATACAAAATGCACATAGAAGTGTAAATTTGTTTAAAAATCTATATAAGAATACATAGAAAATAACGTAGATTTCTATAGAAATATATATACAAAATACACATGAAAGAATGTAAATACGTATAAAAATATATATATACAAAATACACATTAAATAATTTAAATTCTCGTAAAAATAAATAAACAAAATATCAATAAAAGAATGTGTATATGTATGAAAATAGATATACAAAATACTCATAAAATAACCTAAGTTTGTATAAAACTATATACAAAAATACACAAAAATAATTTAAATTTGTATGAAAATAAATATTCAAAATACACATAAAATTAGGTATATTTGTATTGAAATACATATACAAAATACAAATAAAATAATGGAAATTTTAATGAAAATATATAAACATATACACTTAAAATAACGTAAATTTGTATTAAATATATATACAAAATACACATTAAATTATGTAAATATGTATAAAAAATATATACAAAACACATAGAATAATGCAAAATCGTATCATAATAAATACACAGACTATTAATAAAATAATGTAAATTTGAATGAAAATAAAGATGCAAAATAGCCATAAAATAACGCATTTTTTATAAAAATATATATACCAAAATACACATAAAATATTAAAATTTGTAATAAAATAAATATAAAAAATGCACATACTATAATGTAAATTTGTATTGAAATAGATATGCAAAATACATATAAAACAATGTAAATTTGTTTCAAAATATATATACGAATACACATAAATTAACGTAGATTTCTATAAAAATATATACAAAATACACATAAAATGAAGTAAATACGTATACAAAAATGAATACAAAATATACATAAAAATCGTATCAAAATAAATAAACAAAATACCAGTAAAAGAATGTGTATTTGTATAAATATAAATACACAAAATACACATAAAATATCGTAGATTTGTATAAAACTATATACAAAAATACACAGGATTAATTAAATTTGTATGAAAATATATATAAAATTCAGCTAAAATAAGCTAAATTTAAATTGAAATGTATATACAAAATACATAAAATAATGTAAATCTGTATCAAAATATTTATACAAATACATATAATAACGTAGATTTGTTTAAAAATATATAAACAAAATACACATTAAGTAATGTAAATACGTATAAAAAATATTTACAAAATGCACATATAATCATGTAATTCGAATCAAAATAAATAAACAAAATAGCAATAAAATAATGTAAATTTGTATGAGAAAACATATACAAATAACGCAAATTTCTATAAAAATATATGTACAAAAATGCATATAAAATAAAGTAAATTTGCATAAAAATATAAATACAAAACACACACACTAAATAATGTAAATGCGTACATAAAATAACCTAAATTTGTATAAAACTATATACAAAAATACACAAAAATAATTTAAATTTGTTTGAAAAGAAATCTACAAAATACACATAAAATTAGATAAATTTGTATTGAAATACATATACAAAATGCACATCAAATAATGTAAATTTGAATGAAAATATATAAACAAATACACTTAAAATAACGTAAATTTGTATAAAATATATATGCAAGATACACATTAAATAATGTAAATGTATAAAAAATATATACAAAAAACAAATAGAATAATGTAAAATCGTATCAAAATAAATACACAGAATATCAATAAAATAATGGAAATTTGTATGAAAATAAAGATGCAAAATTCACAAAAATTATCGCATTTTTTATAAAAATATATTTACCAAAATACACATAAAATATTTAAATTTGTATTGAAATAAATATACAAAATGCATATACAGTAAGGTAAATTTGTATTGAAAGAGATATTCAAAAATACATATAAAACAATGTAAATTTGTTTCAAAATATATATACGAATACACATAAAATAAAGTAGATTTCTATAGAAATATATATATATATATATATATATATATATATATATATATATATATATATATATATATATATATATATATATATATATATATATATATATATATATATATATATATATAAAATACATATGAAATTATGTAAATAAGTATAAAAATATATATACAAAATACATATCAAAAAATGTAAATTCGTGTCAAAATAAATAAACAAAATATCATGAAAAGAATGTGTATTTGTATGAAAATAGATAATAGATAATAAATTTGTATCAAATATATATGCAAGATACACATTAAATAATGTAAATATGTATAAAAAAGTATATACAAAAAACAAATAGAATAATGTAACATCGTATCAAAATAAATACACCGAATATTAATAAAATAATGTAAATTTGTATGAAAATAAAGATGCAAAATTCCCATAAAATAGCGCATTTCTTATAAAAACATATATACCAAAATACACATAAAATATTTAAATCTGCATTGAAATAAATATACAAAATGCACATACAATAAGGTAAATTTGTATTGAAAGAGATATGCAAAAATACATATAAAACAATGTAAATTTGTTTCAAAAGATATATACGAATACAAATAAAAAAAACGTAGATTTCTATAAAAATATATATACAAAATACACATAAAATTAAGTAAATACGTATAAAAAAATGTATACAAAATACACATAAAATAATGTAAATTCGAATTAAAATAAATAAACAAAATACCAATAAAAGAATGTGTATTTGGATAAATATAAATATTCAAAATACACATACAAAATAAACGTAAAATAAGGTAGATTTGTAATAAAATATATGTACAAAATACACATAAAATAATGTAAATTTATATGAAAATATATATACAAATACACATAAAATACCATGAATTTGTATAAAAATATATATTCAAAATAAATATTAAATAATGTAAAAGCGTATAAATATATATATATATATATATATATATATATATATATATATATATATATATATATATATATATATATATATATATATATATATATATATATATATATATATATATATATATATATAAAGTACATATAAAATAATGTAAATTCGTATCAATATAAATCAATAAAACATCAATAGAATAATATATATTTGAATGAAAATAAATTTACAAAATACACATAACATAACTAAAATTTGTATTAAAATATATACAAAAATACATAGAAATAATTTGACTTTGTATGAAAATAGATATACAAAATACACATAAAACTAGGTAAATTTCTTTTGAAATGTATATACAAAACACCCATAAAATATTGTAAATTTGTGTCAAAATATATAAACAAATACACATAAAATAACGTAAATTTGTATGAAAAATATATACAAAATACACATAGAATAATGTCAATTCGTATCAAAATGAATGAGCAGAATATCAATAAAATAATATAAATTTGTATGAAAATAAAGATGCAAAATACCCAAAAAATAAAGCATATGTTTATAAAAATACAGATACAAAAATATACATCGAATAATTAAATTTGTATTAAAATTAATATACAAAATGCGTATATAATAAGGTAAATTTGTATTAAAAAAATATGCAACATACACGTTTACTCATACAAATTTATATTATTTTATTGGTATTTTTTTTATTTATTTTGATACGAATTACATGATTACATGTGTATTTTGTTCATATATTATTATACGTATTTACATTATTTAATGTGTATTTGTTTATATATATTTAAATACAAATTTACGTTATTATGTGTATTTGTATAAATATTTTCATACAAATTTACTTTATTTCATGTATTTTGTATATATATTTCAATTCAAATTTAGCTTATTTTGTGTGTATTTTGTATATATTTTCATACAAATTTAATTACTTCTGTGTAATTTTGTATATAGTTTTATATAAATTTACGTTATTTTATGTGTATTTTGTATATTTATATTTATACAAATACACATTCTTTTATTGGTATTTTGTTTATTTATTTTGATACGAATTTACATTATTTTATGTGTATTTTGTATACATTTTTTTATACGTATTTACTTCATTTTATGTTTATTTTGTATATATATTTTTATAGAAATCTACATTATTTTATATGTATTCGTATATATATTTTGAAACAAATTTACATTGTTTTATATGTATTTTCCATATCTATTTCAATACAAATTTACCTTATGGTATGTGTTTTTTGTATATTTATTTTAATACAAATCTAATTTTTTGATGTGTATTTTGGTATATATATTTTTATAAATAAAAAAATGCGTTATTTTATGGGTATTTTGCTTCTTTATTTTCATAAAAATTTACATTATTTTATTAATATTCTGTGTATTTATTTTGATACGATTTTACATTATTCTATTTGTGTTTTGTACATATTTTTTTATACAAATTTACGTTATTTTAAGTGTATTTGTTTATGTATTTTCTTTCAAATTTACATTATTTTATGTGTATTTTGTGTATGTATTTCAATACAAATTTACCTAATTTTATATGTATTTTGTATATTTATTTTCATACAAATTTAAAATATTTTTGTGTATTTTTGTATATAGTTTGATACAAATTTAGGTTATTTTATATGTATTTTGTATATCTATTTTCATACAAATACACATTCTTTTATTGATATTTTGTTTATTTATTTTGACGCGAATTTACAGTATTTAATGTGTATTTTGTATATATATTTTTATACGTATTTACATCATTTCAAGTGTATTTTGTATATATATTCCTATAGAAATCAACGTTATTTTATGTGTATTCGTATATATATTTTGAAACAAATTTACACTGTTTTATGTCTATTTTGCGTTTTTTTTCAATACAAATTTACCTTATTGTATGTGCATTTTGTATTTTAATTTTAATACAAATTTAATTATTTGTATATGTATTTTTAAAAAAAATATGTTTTATTTTATGGGTATTTTGCATCTTTATTTTCATACAAATATAAATTATTTTATTGATATTCTGTGTACTTATTTTGATACGATTTTACATTATTCTATGTATAACAAAAATATATACAGAATACACAAAAAGAGATATGCAAAATACATATAAACAATGTAAATTTGTTTCAAAATATATAAATACATGTACAAAATACACATAAAATAATGTAAATTTGTACGTTCTTTTATCGGAATTTTTTGAATATATATATATATATATATATATATATATATATATATATATATATATATATATATATATATATATATATATATATATATATATATATATATATATATATATATATATATATATATATATATATATATATATATATATATATATATATATATATATATATATATATATATATATATATATATATATATATATATATATATATATATATATATTTATATATATTTTCTTTATTGTATGTGTCTTTTGTATATTTATTTTGATACAAATATAATTATTTTATGTGTATTTTTGTATATATATTTTTAAACAAATATGCGTTATTATATGGGTATTTTGCATCTTTATTTTCATACAAATGTACATTATTTTATTGATAGTCTGTTTATTTATTTTGATACGATTTTACGTTATTCTGTGTATTTTGTATACATATTTTTTGGCATATTTACATTATTTAATGTCTATTTTGTACATATATTTTATGGAAATTTACGTTATCTTATGTGTTTTTGTTTATATAGTTTCATACAAATTTACATTATTTTATGTGTATTATGTATATGTATTTCAATAAAAATTTGCCTAATTTCATGTGTATTTTGCATATCTATTTTCAAACAAATTTAAATTCTTTTTGTGTATTTTTGTATATATTTTTATACAAATTTTGTTATTTTATTTGTATTTTGTATATATATTTTCCTACAAATATACATGCTTTTAGAGGAAATTTTGTTTATTTATTTTGATACGAATTTACATTATTTTATGTGTATTTTGTATATATATTTTTCTATGTATTTACATTATTTAATGTGTATTTTGTATCTATATTTTCATAAAATTTACATTATTTTATTGTGTGTATTCGTATATATTTTGATACAAATTTACTTTATTTTATGTTTTTTGTATATCTATTTCAATAAAAATCTACCTTACTGTATGTGTATTTTGTATATTTATTGTAATACAAATTTAATTGTTTTATGTGTATTTTTGTATATATATATTTTTTTAATATGAGTTATTTTATGGGTATATTGCATCTTTAATTTTATAAATTTTTACATTACGTACATATCTTTTATACGTATTTACATTATTTAATGTGTATTTTGTTTATATATTTTGATACAAATTTACGTTATTATAAGTGTATTTGAATATATATTTTGATACAAATTTACATTATTTTATGTATTTTCTATATTTATTTCAATTCAAATTTAGCTTATTTTATGTCTTTTGTATATCTATTTTCATACAATTTTTTTTTTGGGGGGGGTATAGTTTTATACAATTTTACGTTATTTTATGTGGATTTTGTAGATTTATATTTATACAAGTGCACATTCTTTTATTTTTTTATACGTATTTACTTCATTTTATGTGTATTTTGTAAATATATCTTTATAAAATATGCGTTATTTTATGTGTATTCGTATATATATTTTGCATTTTACATTGTTTTATATGTATTTTGCATATCTATTTCAATACAAATTTACCTTATTATGTGTGCATTTCGTATATTTATTTTAATACAAATTCAAATATTTTATGTGTGTTTTGGTATATATATTTTTATAAAAAATGCGCTATTTTGGGGGTATTTTGCATCTTAATTTTCATACAAATTTACATTATTTTATTAATATTCTGTTTATTTATTTTGATACGATTTTACATTATTATTTTGTGTTTTGTATATTTTTGTATATATATTTACATTATTTAATGTGATTTTATATATATATTTTATACAAATTTACGTTAATTTAAGTGTAGTTGTATATATATTTTATTTCAAATTTACACTATTTGATGTGTATTTTGTAAATGTATTTAAATACATTGTTTATATATTTTCATATAGATTTACATTATTTTATGAGTGTTTTTTATATGTATTTCAATCCAAATTTGCCTAATTTTATGTTATTTTGCCTATCTATTTTCAAAAAAATTTAAATTATTTTTGCATATTTTTGTATAAATTTTTATACAAATTTTAGTTATTTTATTTGTATTTTGTATATATTTTTTCCTACATATATACATTCTATTATTGCAATTTGGTTTATATATTTTGATACGAATTTCCATTACTTTATGTGTATTGTATATATATGTTTTTACGTATTTACATTATTTTATGTGTATTTTGTTTATATATTTTATACAAATTTACGTTATTTTATTGTGTATTTGTATATATATTTTGATACAAATTTACATTATTTGATGTATTTTTCATATATATATATATTTATATATATATATATATATATATATATATATATATATATATATATATACACACACCCACATATATATATATATATATATATATATATATATATATATATATATATATATATATATATATATATATATATATATATATATATATATATATATATATATATATATATATATATATATATATATATATATATATATATATATATATATATATATATATATATATATATATATATATATATATATATATATATATATATATATATATTTCAATTCAAATTTAGTCTATTTTATGTGTATTTTGTATATCTATTTTCATACAAATTTAACTACGTTTGTGTATTTTTGTATATAGTTTTATATAAATTTACGATATTTTATGTGTATTTTGTATATTTATTTTTATACAAATACACATTTTTTTATTGATATTTTTTTTATTTATTTTGATACGAATTTACATTATTTTATTTGTATTTTGTGTACATTTTTTTATACGTATTTACTTCATTTTATGTGTATTTTGTATATATATTTTTATAGAAATCTACGTTATTTTATGTGTATTCGTATATATATTTTGAAACAAATTTTACATTCCTTTATATGTATTTTGCATATCAATATAAATTTACCTTAGTGTATGTGCATTTTGTATATTTATTTTAATACAAATTTTAATTTTTTGTATGTCTTTTGGTATATATATTAAAAAAAAAGCGTTATATTATGGATATTTTGCTCCTTTGTTTTCATACAAATTTACATTATTTTATTAATATTCTGTGTATTTATTTTGTTACGATTTTACATTATTCTATTTGGGTTTTGTATATATTTTTTTTATACATATTTACATTACTTAATGTGTATTTTGTATATATATTTTATACAAATTTACGTTATTTTAAGTGTATTTGTTTATATATTTTCATTCAAATTTACATTATTTTATGTGTATTTTGTAAATGTATTTCAATACAAATTTACCTAATTTTTTGTGTATTTTGTATACTTATTTTCAAACAAATTTAAATTATTTTTGTGTATTTGTGTATATAGTTTTATACAAATTTACGTTATTTTACGTGTATTTTGTATATCTATTTTCATACAAATACAAATTCTTTTATTGATATTTTGTTTATTTATTTTGACACGAATTTACATTATTTAATGTCTATTTTGTATATATATTTTTATACGTATTTACAGCATCTCAAGTGCATTTTGTATATATATTTCCATAGAAATCTGCGTTATTTTATGTGTATTCGTATATATATTTTGAAACAAATTTCCATTGTTTTATGTGTATTTTGCATATTTTTTTTAATAAAAATTTACTTTATTGTATGTGCATTTTGTATATTAATTTTAATATAAATCTAATTATTGAATGTGTATTTATGTATATGTATTTTTAAAAAAATATGCTTTATTTTATTGGTATTTTGCATCTTCATTTTCATACAAATTTACATTATTTTATTGATATTTTGTGTATTTATTTTGATACGATTTTTTTTTATTTTCTATGTGTTTTTTGTATATATATTTAATAGAAATGTACGTTATTTTATGAGTATTTGTTTTCATTTCATACAAATTTTCATTATTTTATGTGTATTTTGTACATGTACAAATTTGTACAAATTTAACTAATTATATGTGTATTTTGTATATCAATTTTCATAAAAATTGATTTTTTTTTTGTATATTTTTTTATACAAATTTTCGTTATTTTATGTGTATTTTGTATATTTATTTTCCTACAAATATACGTTCTTTAACGGAATTTTGTTTGTTTATTTTGATACGAATTTACATTATTTTAGGTGTATTTTGCATATGTATTTCAATACAAATTTACTTTATTGTATATGCATTTTGTATATTTATTTTAATACAAATATAATCATTTCATGTGTATTTTTGTATATATATTTTTATGCATATATATATGCGTTATTATATGGGTATTTTGCATCTTTATTTTCATACAAATTTAAATTATTTTATTGATACTCTGTTTATTTATTTTGATACGATTTAACATTATTCTATGTGTATTTTGTATAACTATTTTCATACAAATTTACATTATTTTATGTGTATTTTGTATATGTATTTCAATATGAATTTGCCTAAATTTTTGTGTATTTTGAATATCTACTTTCAAACAAATTTAATTTATTTTTGTGTATTTTTGTATTTATTTTTATACAAATTTTAGTTATTTTATTTGTATTTTGTATATATATTTTCCTACAAATATACAATCTTTTATTATAATTTTGATTATTTATTTTGATACGAGTTTACATTATTTTATGTGTATTTTGTATGTATATTTTTCTACGTATTTACATTATTTTATGTGTATTTTGTATATATATTTTAATAAAAATTTACATTATTTTATTGTGTGTATTCCTATTTATTTTGATAAAAAATTTATACAAATTCATGTTATTTTATGTGTATTTGTATATATATTTTCATACAAATTTATATTATTTTACGGGTATTTTTTCATATTTTTCATTACAAATCTACCTTATTTTATGATTATTTTGTATATTTATTTCATTCAATTTTAAACTATTTTGTGTATATTTGTATTTGTATTTACGTAATTTTATGTGTATTTTCTATATATATTTTCATAAAAAATTACATTATTTTATTGGTATTTTCTTTATTTAACTCGATACGAATTTAGATTTTTTCATAGGTATTTTGTATACAGATGTTTATACTCATTTACATTATGTAATGTGTGTTTTGTATATATTTTTTAAGGCAAATTTATTTTATGTCCATTTTTGTACATATATTTTTATAGAAATTTATTTATTTTATGTGTATTTTGTATAATTATGTTTTCTCATAAAAATTTACATTATTTTATTGGTATTTTGTTTATTTATTTTGATACGAATTACATGATTATATGTGTATTTTGTATATATTTTTTATACGTAATTACATTATTTAATGTGAATTTTGTTTATATATTTTTATATAAAATTTACGTAATTATATGTGTATTTGTAAAAATATTTTGATACAAGTTTACTTTATTTTATGTATTTTGTACATATATTTCAATTCAAATTAAGCTTATTTTGTGTGTATATTGTATATCTATTTTCATACAAATTTAATTACTTTTGTGTATCTTTATATATTGTTTTATATAAATTTACCTTATTTTATGTGCATTTTGTATATTTGTACAAATACACATACAAAATACCTATGAAATAATCTAAATTCGTATCGAATTAAACTAACAAAATACCAATAAAATAATGTAATTTTTGATGAAAATATATATAGAAAATACACATAAAATAACCTAAATACAAATATATATATACACATAAAATAATTTAAAATTGAAGGAAATAAATATTCAAAATAAACATAAAATAAGGTAAATTTGTAATGAAATATATGCAAAAATGCACATAAAATAATGTAGATTTGTATGAAAATATATATACAAATACATATAAAATAATTGAATTTGTATAAAATTTGTATCAAATTATATACGAATACACACAATAAAATTAAGTAAATTTTTATGAAAATATATATACAAAATACACATAAAATAATGTAAATACGTAGAAAAATATATATATACAAAATACACATAAAATAAAGTAGATTCTTATCAGAATAAATAGATAAAATTCCATTAAAAGAATGTATATTTGTAGGAAAATATGTATAGAAAATACAAATAAAATAACTAAAATTTGTATAAAAATATATATAAAAACACACAAAAATTATTTAAATTTGTTTGAAAATAGATATGCAAAATACACATAAAATTAGGCAAATTTGTATTGTAATACATATACAAAATACACATAAAATAATGTAAGTTTGAAAGAAAATATATAAAAAAATACATTTAAAATAACGTAAAATTGTATGAAGTATATATACAAAATACACATTAAATAATGTAAATATGTATAAAAAAATATATACAAAACACAAATAGAATAATGTAAAATCGTATCAAAATAAATACTCAGAATATTAATAAAATAATATAAATTTGCATGAAAATAAAGATGCAAAATACCCATAAAATAACGCATTTTTTATAAAAATATATATACCAAAACACACATAAAATATTTGAATTTGTATTAAAATAAATATATACGAAATGCACACACAATAAGGTAAATTTGTATTGAAATAGATTTGCAAAATACATATAAAACAATGTAAATTTCTTTCAAAATATATATACGAAAACACATAAAATAACGCAGATTTCTATAAAGATATATATACAAAATACACATAAAATGAAGTAAATACGTATAAAAAAATGTGTACAAAATACACATAAAATAATGTAAACTCGTATCGAAATAAATTAAGAAAATACTAATAAAAGAATGTGTATTTGTATAAATATAAATATACAAAATACACATAAAATAACGTAAATTGATATAAAAGTATATTCAAAAATACACAAAAGTAATTAAATTTGTATGAAAATAGATATACAAAATACACATAAAATAACTCATATTTAAAAAAAATATATACAAAAATACACATCAAATAATTAAATTTGTATTAAAATAAATATGCAAAATACACATACTATAAGGTAAATTTGTATTGAAATAGAAATGCAAAATACACATAAAATAATGTAAATACGTAGAAAAATACATATACAAAATACACATAAAATAATGTAAATTCGTATCAAAATAAATAAACAAAATTCCAATATATATATATATATATATATATATATATATATATATATATATATATATATATATATATATATATATATATATATATATATATATATATATATATATATATATATATATATATATATATATATATATATATATATATATATATATAAAACAATGTATATTTGTTTCAAAATATATATACGAATACACATAAAATAACGTAGATTTCTATAGAAATATATATACAAAAAATAGATGAAATGACGTACATACGTATAAAAATATATATACACAATACACATTAAATAATGTAAATTCGTGTCAAAATAAATAAACAAAATATCAATAAAAGAATGTGTATTTGTATGAAAATAGATATACAAAATACACATTAAATATTGTAAATTTGTATAAAACTCTATACAAAAATACACAAAAAATTATTTAAATTTGTATGAAAATTAATATACAAAATACACATAAAATTAGGTAAATTTGTATTGAAATACATATTCAAAATACACATAAAATAATGTAAATTTGAATGAAAATATATAAACAAATACACATAAAAAAATGTCAATTTGTATGAAATATATATATAAAATACACACTAAATATTGTAAATATGTATAAAAAAAAAATATATACAAAAGACAAATAGAATAATGTAAAATAGTATCAAAATAAATACACAGAATATTAATAAAATTATGTAAATTTGTATGAAAATAAAGATGCAAAATACCCATAAAAACATGCATTTTTTATGAAAATATATATACCGAAATACACATTAAATATTTAAATTTGTATTACAATAGATATACAAAATGATCATACAATAAGGTAAATTTGTATTGAAATAGATATGCAAAATACGTATAAAACAATGTAAATTTCTTTCAAAATATATATACGAATACACATAAAATAACGTAGATTTATATAAAAAATATATACAAAATACACATAAAATGAAGTAAATACGTATAAGAAAATGTATACAAAATACACATAAAATAATGTAAATTCGTATCAAAATAAATAAACTAAATGCCAATAAAAGAATGTGCACTTGTATAAATATATTTATACAAAATACACATAAAATAACGTAAAATTGTATAACACTATATACAAAAATAAACAAAAAAAATAATTGTATGAAAATAGATATACAAAAGACACATAAAATAAGCTAAATTTGAATTGAAATAAATATAGAAAATACATAAAATAATGTAAATTTGTATCAAAATATATATTCAAATACACATATAATAACGTAAATTTGTATAAAAATATATAAACAAAATACACATTAAATAATGTAAATACGTATAAAAGATATGTACGTAATGTAAAAATTTATAAAATTAAAGATGCAATATACCCATATAATAACTCATATTTAAAAAAAATATATATACAAAAATACACATAAAATAATTAAATTTGTATTAAAATAAATATACAAAATACACATACAATAAGGTAGATTTTTATTGAAATAGATATGCAAAAAACACATAAAATAAAGTAAATCTGTATCAAAATATATACGAATACACACAATAAAATAACGAAAATTTTAATGAAAATATATATACAAAATACACATTAAATAATGTAAATACATAGAAGAATATATATACAAAATACACATAAAATAATGTAAATTCGTATCAAAATAAATAAACAAAATTTCCTCTAAAAGAAAGTATATTTGTAGGAAAATATATATACAAAATACAAATAAAATAACAAAAATCTGTATAAAAATATATACAAAAATAAACAAATTTTTTTTAATTTGTTTGAAAATAGATATGCAAAATACACATGAAATTAGGCAAATTTTTATTGAAATACATATACAAAATACACAAAAAAGAATATAAATTAGTATGAAACTATATAAACAAATACACATAAGATAACGTAAATTTCCGTAAAATAGATGTACAAAATATATATATATATATATATATATATATATATATATATCTATATATATATATATATATATATATATATATATATATATATATATATATATATATATATATATATATATATATATATATATATATATATATATATATATATATATATATATATATATATATATATATATATATATATATATATATATATCTTTTATACTTATTTACATTATTTAATGTGTATTTTGTTTATATATTTTTATACAAATTTACGTTATTATATGTCTATTTGAATATATATATTTTGATACAAATTTGCATTATTTTATGTATTTTCTATATTTATTTCAATTCTAATTTAGCTTCTTTTATGTGTCTTTTGTATATCTATTTTCATACAAATTTAATTATTTTTGTTTATTTTTGTATATAGTTTTATACAATTTTACGTTATTTTATGTGTATTTTGTATATTTATATTTATACAAGTACACATTCTTTTATTGGCATTTTGTTTATTTATTTTGATACGAATTTACATTATTTTATGTGTATTTTGTATACATTTTCTTATACGTATTTACTTCATTTTATGTGTATTTTGTATATATATTTTTATAGAAATCTACGTTATTTTATGTGTATTCGTATATATATTTTGAAAGAAATTTACATTGTTTTATATGTATTTTGCATATTTGTATAAATATAAATATACAAAATGCACATAAAATAAGGTAAATTTATATAAAACAATATACAAAGATACACAGAAGTACACAGAATATGTATGAAAATAGATATACAAAATACACTCAAAGTAAGCTTAATTTGAATTGAAATATATGTACAAAATACATAAAATAAAGTAAATTTGTATCAAAATATTTTTTACAAATACACATAATTACGTAAATTTTATATAAAAATATATAAACAAAATACACATTAAATAATGTAATTACGTATAAAAAAATATATACAAAATACACATATAATCATGTAATTCGTATCAAAATAAATAAACAAAATACCAATAAAATAATGTAAATTTTTATGAGAAAACATATACAAAATACACATAAAATAAATAAATTTCTATAAAAATATATGTAAAAAAATGCATATAAAATAAATTTGCATTAAAAAATATACAAAACACACATTACATAATGTAAATGACTATAAACATATGTATACAAAATACCTATGAAAAAATCTAAATTCGTATCGAGTTAAATAAAGAAAATACCAATAAAATAATGTAATTTTGGATGAAAATATATATAGAAAATACACATAAAATTACGTAAATACAAATACAAATATACACATAAAATAATTTTAAATTGGATGAAATAAATATATAAAATATAATCATAAAATAAGGTAAATTTGTAATGAAAAATATGTAAAAATACACGTAAAATAATATAAATTTTATATAAAAATATATATACAAATACACATAAAATAACATGAATTTGTATAAAATTTGTATCAAAATAAATAGGAATACACACAATAAAATAATGTAAAATTTTATTAAAATATATATACAAAATACACATAAAATAATGTAAATACGTAGAAAAATATATATACAAAATACACATAAAATAATGTAAACTCGTATCAAAATAAATAAACAAAACTATAATAAAAGATTGTATATTTGTAGGAAAATATATATACAAAATACAAATAAAATAACAAAAATTTGTATAAAAATAAATACAAAAATACACAAAAAGAATTTAAATTTGTTTGAAAATAGATATGCAAAATACACATAAAGTTAGGCAAATTTGTATTGAAATACATATACAAAATACACATAAGATAATGTAAATTTGTATGAAAATATATAAACAGATACACAAAAAATAACGTAAATTTGGATAAAATATATATACAAAATATACATTAAATAATGTAAATATGTATAAAAATATATATAAAAAATACACATAGAATAATGTTAAATCGTATCAAAATAAATAAACAGAACATCAATAAAATAATTTAAATTTGATTGAAAATAAAGATGCAAAATACCCATATAATAACGCATATATGCATAAAAATATATATACAAAAATACACATGAAATAATTAAATATGTATTGAAATAAATATACAAAATGCATACACAATAAAGTAGATTTGTTTTGAAATACATATGCAAAATACACATCAATAATGTAAATTTGTATCAAAATATATATACGAATACACATAAAATAGAGTAAATTTCTATGAAAATATACATACAAAATACATATAAAATGATGTAAATAGTATAAAAAAAAAAAATATATATATATATATATATATATATATATATATATATATATATATATATATATATATATATATATATATATTTTTTTTTTTATTTTTTTTTTATTTTTACGTTGTTGCCTGTCGCGCCGGTAGGCATCTTCCCGGTGGGGCCTGATGGTCGGCCCAAGGCTTCTTCCAGGTGGGGCCTGATGGTCGGCCCAGCCCGTTCTGGCGCAGGCGAGTGTTTATAGTGGCGCCATCTTGCATTGGCTCATGCTGCCCCCCGGAACTCGTTCTTGATTCGCTTGGACGGCTTCCTCTAGAGTCCGGGTTGATGGGTGGTCTTCAGGACAGCATGTGGGTAGTTTTAAGCCACTCGGCGGTGACTGAAAAATCCGAGTGGTAGCGTGAGGATTCGAACCCGCGTCGTCCATCACGCGGCGAATGTATACGAAATACTCCTAAAACAATGTAAATTCGTATCAAAATAAACAAACAAAATTCCGATAAAAGAACGTATATTTGTAGGAAAATAGAAATACAAAATACACATAAAATAACGAAAATTTATATAAAAATATATACAAAAAAAACTAAAATAATTTCAATTCTTATGAAAATTGATATACAAAATACATATATAATTAGTTAAATTTGTACAAATTTGTACATGTACAAAATACACATTAAATAATGAAAATTTGTATGAAAGGAAAACAAATACACATAAAATAACGTACATTTGTATTAAATATATTTGCAAAATACACATAGAAAATAATGTAAAATCGTATAAAAAAAATACACAAAATATCAATAAAATAATGTATATTTGTATGAAAATAAAGTTGCAAAATACCAATAAAATAAAACATATTTTTATAAAAATACCTATACATAAATACACATTCAATAATTATATTTGTAGTAAAATTAATATACAAAATGCACAGACAATAAGGTAAATTTTTATTAAAAAATATGAAAAATACACATAAAACAATGTAAATTTGTTTCAAAATATATATACGAATACACATAAAATAACGCAGATTTCTATAGAAATATATATACAAAATACACTTGAGATGCTGTAAATACGTATAAAAATATATATACAAAATAGACATTAAATAATGTAAATTCGTGTCAAAATAAATAAACAAAATATCAATAAAAGAATTTCTATTTGTATGAAAATAGATATACAAAATACACATAAAATAACGTAAATTTGTATAAAACTATATACAAAAATACACAAAAATACTTTAAATTTGTTTGAAAATAAGTATACAAAATACACAAAAAATTAGGTAAATTTGTATTGAAATACATTCACAAAATACACATAAAATAATGTAAATTTGAATGAAAATATATCAACAAATACACTTAAAATAACGTAAATTTGTATAAAATATATATACAAAAAACACATTAATTAATGTAAATATGTATAAAAAAATATATACAAAACCCAAATAGTTACGTTATTTTAGGTGTATTTGTTTATATATTTTCATTCAAATTTACATTATTTGATGTGTATTTTGTATATGTATTTCAATACAAATTTACCTAATTTTATGTGTATTTTGTATATTTCTTTTCAAACAAGCTTAAATTATTTTTGTGTATTTTTGTATATAGTTTTGTACAAATTTAGGTTATTTTATGTACGCAATTACATTATTTAGTGTATGTTTTGTATATAAATTTTTATGCAAATTTACTTTATTTTATGTGCATTTTTGTACATATATTTTTATAGAAATTTGCGTTATTTGTATATGTTTTCTCATACAAATTTACATTATTTTATTGCTATTTTGTACATATTTTTTATACGTATTTACATTACTTAATGTGTATTTTGTTTATACATTTTTAAACAAATCTACGTAATTATATGTATTTGTATAAATATTTTGATACAGATTTACTTTATTTTATGTATTTTGTATGTACATTTCAATTCAAATTTAGCTTATTTAAGCTGTATTTTGTATATTTATTTTCATACAAATTTAATTATTTTTGTGTATTTTTGTATATAGTTTTATTCAAATTTACGATATTTTATGTGTATTTTGTATATTTATATTTATACAAATACACATTCTTTTACTGGTATTTTGTTTATTTATTTTGATACGATTTTTATGTGTATTTTGTATTCATTTTTTTATACGTATTTACTTCTTTTTATGTGTATTTTGTATATATTTTTATAGAAATCTACCTTATTTTATGTGTATTCGTATATATATTTTGAAACAAATTTACATTGTTTTATATGTATTTTGCATATCTATTTCAATACAAATTTACCTTATAGTATCTGCATTTTTTATATTTATTTTAATACAAATTTTAATATTTTATGTGTATTTTGGTATATATATTTTTATAAAAATGCGTTATTTTATGGCTATTTTGCATCTTTATTTTCATACAAATTTACATTATTTTATTAATATTTTGTGTATTTATTTTTGATACGATTTTACATTATTCTATTTGTGTTTTGTATATATATTTTTTATACATATTTACATTATTTAATGTGTATTTTGTATATATATTTGATACAAATTTACGTTATTTTAAGTGTTTATATTTATATATTTACCTAATTTTATGTGTATTTTGTATATTTATTTTCATTCAAATTTAAATTATTTTTGTGTATTTTCGTATATAGTTTTATACAAACTTAGGTTATTTTATGAGTATTTTGTATATCTATTTTCATACAAATACACATTCTTTTATTGATATTTTGTTTATTTATTTTGACGAGAATTTCAATTATTTATTGTGTATTTTGTATATATATATTTTTATACGTATTTACGTCATTTCATGTGTATTTTGTATATATATTTCTATAGAAATCTACGTTATTTTATGTGTATTCGTATATAGATTTTTAAACAAATTTACACTTTTATGTGCATTTTGTATATTTTTTCAACACAAATTTATCTTATTGTACGTGCATTTTGTATATTAATTTTACATTTTTAATTTAATTATTCTATGTGTATTTTTGTATATGTGTAGCGGCAGCCTAGGCCGCTACAGCGAAAACCAAACATTTCTGTTTGTATGTTTTCGAGGCAACATACGTTGTAGCTGGTACAACGCCGTTTGGATCCGCTAAGGCCGCCTTGTAGGTTAAAAGACACAACTAATAACCAGTGGTGACTCCATTGACGAAGCAGTTTATTTGCGAGTATATATATGTATTGGAATATTGTGAATGAATATTTACAATGGTGATATACAGTAATATTTACAATGGTGGCTCTTTGATGATAAAGCTTAAACATAATGTTGCTTATAATAATTAGAATGATTGTGTACATTTATTTATATGTAGTGACTCGTAACAAAAGAGATTAATGTGTGATGGATATGTGTATTTGATGAAATAGAATAGTGTGTGTTGAGAGTGAGAGAAAAGAAAGAGAACGTGATGACTTAAGGGTAGACTGAAGAAACAGAAGATGGAGAGAACGAGAAAGGGGTCACTACATAACTCCCCCCCTAGTGACGAGGGAGGAGGAACGTTACAAGTTTCTTGCGGCACTGGATTTTGTCTGTAAGCACTGGACTGGGGGACACTGACACGGTGTTGGTGGGTGGAGGATCTGGCTGCAGGAGGTACGCGGGCTTGACCCGGTCGATGGCGACGACATCGGATTTGCCGTGGCGGTCAATGGTGACGTTCTTCCGCGTCCTCCTGGTGACAGCGAACGGGCCATCATATGGCTGTTGTAGGGGCTTCTTTACGGCGTCCACCCGTACGAACACGTGTGTGCAGGTGTCGAGGTCCTGGCTCACGAACGTCTTGGAGGGTGATGTACGTGGCGGCACTGGTTGGAGTCTCTGCATGGCGTTCTTGAGGTTCCTGGCGTAGTCCTGTATGTCGCAGGGAGGGCCAGAAGTGGGCGAGAGAACCTCTCCTGGAAGGCGGAGAGTGGTGCCGTACAGGAGCTCTGCAGAGGAGTGGCCAAAGTCTTCTTTGAGGGACGTCCGTATGCCGAGGAGGGCTAGAGGCAGAGTCGTAGTCCAGTCGCTGCGGTCCTGAACTGTTGCTGCCAGCGAGGCCTTGAGTTGGCGGTGGAAGCGCTCGACAAGGCCATTTGACTGAGGATGGTAGCTGGCGGTTCTGATCCGCTTAATCCCCAGGATGGACATGACCTTGTCCCAAAGGCTCGACTCGAACTGGCTTCCACGGTCGGATGTGAGGCTGAGAGGCGTACCGAAGCGCGACACCCAGGTGTTGACGAAGGCTCTGGCGATGGTGTCCGTTGTTATGTCTTCGACCGGGACAGCTTCGGGCCAGCGTGTGAACCTGTCAACGCAGGTGAGGAGGTACTTGTAGCCGTTGGAGTGTGGAAGTGGGCCGACGAGGTCGACGTGGACGTGTTCGAGTCTGGAGGATCGGGGCGTGAACGCTGCTGGAGGCGAGACGGTGTGGCGCGTCACCTTGGAAGCCTGGCACTGGACGCAGGTGCGGGTCCAGTCTCTGACGTCCTTGTTGATCCCCGTCCATATGAAGCGTGAGGACATCATCCGTTGTGACGCTCGGATCCCGGGGTGAGAGAGGTCGTGCAGCTGGCGGAAGAGTGGGTACCGGTGATTCTTCGGCAGGTAGGGCCGGATGGTGGCGGTAGATGCGTCAGCGTACAGGTGCACGTTGGTCCTGGGAACTCAACTCGCCTCATCGACAAAGCGGGGTTATCCCTCAATTGCTGCAGTTCGGCGTCGTCGACTTGGTCTGCAGCAATGGCGGCATAATCGATGAGGGAGGAGGATGTTGCAGAGATGTTACGGGAGAGAGCGTCGGCGGGGATGTTGTCTTCGCCTTTGACGTACCGGATGTCTGTCGTGAACTGAGAGATGAAGTCGATGTGGCGCAGCTGCCTGGGAGAGTAGGTGGACTTGTTGTTGATGAAGGTTGTGGCAAGAGGCTTGTGGTCGGTGTATATGTGAAATTCCCGGCCTTCGACGAAGTATCTGAAGCGCTTGACAGCCTTGTAGATGGCGAGAAGTTCTCTGTCGAAGGCGCTGTACTTCTTCTCGGCGTTGTTGAGTTTCTGTGAGAAGAATACAATGGGTCTCCAGGCTCCGTTTACGTGCTGCTGCAAGACTCCACCAACGCCGGTGTCCGAGGCATCCGTGGAGATTGAAGTAGTGGCGTCTGGAGTAGGGAAGCTGAGTGTGGTAACAGCCTTCAGTGCCTCCTTGGCTTTGAGAAAGGCGTCGTCAGCTTGGAGAGTCCAGGCGAGTGTGACGGACTGGCCTCTCTTGCAGGGCTTGATCATGGAGTAGAGTGGCTGAAAGATGAGCGCGCAGGTGGAATGAAGCGGTTGTAGTAGTTGATCATCCCGAGGAACTGCTTGAGCTGGCGCTGAGTTGTCGGCTTCGGGAACTGTTGAATGGCGTCGCAGCGGGAAGGGATGGGAGTGATGCCTGAAGGAGAGACGGTGTGGCCGAGGAAGTCGACGGAGGTAACACCAAACTCTGACTTCTCAACGCTTATCTGGATGCCATAGTCCTGAAGACGGGTGAAAACTTGCTCCAGATGTTGGCGGTGTGTGTCGGCGTCAGGACTGGCGATGAGGACGTCGTCGATGTAGGCGAAGCAGAAAGTCAGTCCTCGCAGCACTTCGTCCATAAACCTCTGGAAGGTTTGGGCAGAGTTCTTGAGTCCAAAGGGCATCCGTACGTACTCGTACAAGCCGAAAGGTGTAACGATGGCTGTCTTCGGGATGTCTGCTGGGTTGACTGGGATCTGGTGGAAAGCTTTGATGAGGTCGATCCTGGAGAAGATGGTGGAGCCAGCAAGCTGTGAGGAGAACTCCTGAATATTCGGCACCGGATAGCGATCCATGACGGTGCGCGAGTTGAGGGCTCTGTAGTCGCCGCATGGTCGTATGTCACCGTTCTTCTAGGGCACGACGTGGAGGGCAGACGACCAGTTGCTTGAGCTGGGGCGGATAACACCTTGGCGCATCAGCGACTCGAATTCGGCCTTGGCTTGTTGGTAGCGTTCTGGAGCTAAGCGGCGAGCCTTGGCGTATGTTGGTGGTCCGGTCGTCTCGATGTGGTGTGTGACGTGGTGCTTCACAGGCTTGTTCGCTGTGTGGGGCTGCGTCAGCGTCGGAAGGACTTGAGGAGAGACGCGAACCGGTTGCCTGCGCTGATGGTGGAGATGTGGGTGCTTTCGCCTGCTGCTGCTCTCGTTCTGGTGGAGACGGATGTTAAGGGATCCAGGAGCTTGCGACTTTTGAGGTCGATCAGGAGATTGTAGCGAGACAGGAAATCGGCGCCCAGGATAGGTTGTGAAACTGTTGCCACGTAGAAGGTCCACTCGAACGACCTGCGAAGGTTGAGGTTGAGCTGGAGCGTCTGTTTCTTGAAAACAGGGATCCCCGTGCCGTTAGCAGCGTAGAGGCGAGCGATGGTTGGTAAGGACCTCTGGCTTGGTGTGGCGGGGAGGACGCTGACCTCGGCTCCAGTGTCGATGAGGAAGTTGGTGCGGGAGAGTGGGTCGAAGATGTGGAACAGCTTCGAGGTGTGTTGGCGGACGCTGTGAGCTGTTAGTCCACGCCCGGGCTGTTGTGACGAGCCCTGGAAGCCGCAGGGAGATGTGCACTGCCTGGCATCCTTGCCGAACCTCCTGTGGTAGTAGCAGACGCCGGAGCTATGTGAGGGGCTACTACTGGAGGTGGAGTGGCGGCGGGGTGACGAGGAGTGGTGGTGCGGTGACGAGGAGTGGTGGTGTGGTGACGAGGAGTGGCCGTGTTGGCTCCTGATGTCCTCCCTGAGCGTGTTGACCTCTGTTCGTAGCTTAGTGATAAGAGCCGTGAGTTGGTGGGTCAGACTGTCGCTGGTGACGGTGGGGGCATGGAGGCTGGCCACGCCCTGTGCAGCGTCGTCGTCAGACATCGTGGAGGGGCACGTTAGGGCAGGGTCGGTGTCGGTTGTGGAGGCCAGGACCGCGTGTAGAGGCGCTGGCAGTGTAGCCAGGGGCCGCGGTGGCTGGAGGCAGAGAGTCGCGTCAGGCATCCCGGAGGTGTAACGGAGCACAGCACTAAGCGGTAAACTACGTCGGGGAAGCACTGACTACCGACGGGGAGCACTGCCGGGAGGGGCGTCACTACACACACACACTCACTCACTTATGGCTTGTTACATGCCATGGGTGTCACTGCACATTCACGCACTCGCTCGCTGTTGGAAACAGAGTGACGGGAAACGGCACAAGTGTTGTTGTCGGGGCGTCACAGCACATGCATGCACACATGGCACGTCACTGAGCACTGCTGGGTGTAGGGGCGACGCTGTACTCGATGTCCGTGGAGCAGGTAGAGGCTGATGCGCGGAGGTGAGTTACCCGTAGGAGCGGGTGGCTGGGCTGGGTGGGGCGGGGTACGGCGGGGTGAGGGAGTCGTAGGGGCGGCGTCGGAATGGCTGGCTGGGCTGGGCTGAGGTAGGAGTGGCGAGGTACAGGTGCGAGTAAGGCGACACCTACGTGGGGGGCCTGGGCTGCTGGCTGAGTCCTTGGGATGGGCCGAGGCGAGATGGCGCGAATGAGGGCAGGAACTGGCCGGCGGCAGGAGAGCCTCGGGTCACGTTGGGAGGGCCGGAGGCGGAGCGCGACCTGCTGCGGGCCGGTGGATCCTCCGGGGGCGGTAGCTTGGGCCGCGACGGAACGGACGAAGCATGGCCAGCAGCGACAGCAGCAAATAACCGAGGTGTACCTCGTAACTCAGGTGCGGAGGTCACCAATTGTAGCGGCAGCCTAGGCCGCTACAGCGAAAACCAAACATTTCTGTTTGTATGTTTTCGAGGCAGCATACGTTGTAGCTGGTACAACGCCGTTTGGATCCGCTAAGGCCGCCTTGTAGGTTAAAAGACAACTAATAACCAGTGGTGACTCCATTGACGAAGCAGTTTATTTGCGAGTATATATATGTATTGGAATATTGTGAATGAATATTTACAATGGTGATATACAGTAATATTTACAATGGTGGCTCTTTGATGATAAAGCTTGAACATAATGTTGCTTATAATAATTAGAATGATTGTGTACATTTATTTATATGTAGTGACTCGTAACAAAAGAGAATAATGTGTGATGGATATGTGTATTTGATGAAATAGAATAGTGTGTGTTGAGAGTGAGAGAAAAGAAAGAGAACGTGATGACTTAAGGGTAGACTGAAGAAACAGAAGATGGAGAGAACGAGAAAGGGGTCACTACATATGTATTTTTAAAAAAATATGCTTTATTTTATGGGTATTTTGCATCTTTATTTTCACACAAAATTACATTATTTTATTGATATTCTGTGTATTTATTTTGATACGATTTTACATTATTTTATGCATATTTTGTATATCTATTTTATACAAATGTACGTTATTTTATGTGAATTTGTTTTCATTTCATACAAATTTGCATTATTTTATGTGTATTTTGTACATGTATTTAAATACAAATTTAACTAATTATATGTGTATTTTGTATATCTATTTTCATACAAATTGAAATTTATTTTTTTGTTTTTTCTATATATTTTTATTCAAATTTTCGTAATTTTATGTGTATTTTGTATATTTATTTTCCTACAAATATACGTTCTTTTATCGGAATTTTGTTTATTTATTTTGATACGAATTTTCATTTTTTTAGGTGTATTTGATATATATATTTTTATACTTATTTACATAATTTTATATGTATTTTGAATATATATTTTAATAGAAATTTACTCTATATGTTTATACAAAAAAACACAAAAATAATTTAATTTGTATGAAAATAAATATACAAAATACACATAAAATTAGGTAAATTTGTATTGAAATACATATACAAAATACACTTAAAATAATGTAAATTTGAATGAAATTATATAAACAAACACACTTAAAATAACGTTAATTTGTATAAAATATATATAAAAAAACACATTAAATAATAAAAATATGTATAAAAAATTATATACAAAACACAAAAAGTATAATATAAAATCGTATCAAAATATATACACAGAATATTAATAAAATAATGTACATTTGTATGAAAACTAAGATGCAAAATACCTATAAAATAACGCATTTTTTATAAAATTATATATACCAAAATACACATAAAATATTTGAACTTGTATTAAAATAAATATAAAAAATGCACATACAATAAGGTAAATTTGTATTGAAATAGATATGCAAAATACATATAAATCAATGTAAATTTGTTTCAAAATATATATACGAATACCCATAAAATAACGTAGATTTCTATAAATATATATATACAAAATACAAATAAAATTAAGTAAAAACGAATCAAAAATGTATACAAAATACACATAAAATATTGTAATTTCGTATAAATATAAATAAACAAAATACCAATAAGAGAGTGTATATTTGTATAAATATAAATATACAAAATGCACATAAAATAACGTAAATTTGTATAAAACTATATACAAAAATACACAGAAGTAATTAAATTTGTATGAAAATAGATATACAAAATACACACAAAATAAGCTAAATTTGAATTGAAATATATATACAAAATACATGAAATAAAGTAAATTCGTTTCAAAATATTTTTAACAAATACACATATAATAACGTAAATATGTAAAAAAATATATAAACAAAATACACATTAAGTAATGTAAATACGTATAAAAAAATATTTACAAAATACATAAATAATCAAGTCATTCGTATCAAAACAAATAAACAAAAAACTAATTAAATAATGTAAATTTGTATGAGAAAACATATACAAAATACACATAAAATAACGTTATAAGTTTCTATAAAAATATATGTACAAAAATGCACATAAAATTAGTTTGCATAAAAAAATATATACAAAACACACATTAGATAATGTAAATGAGTATAAAAATTTGTATACAAATACCTATGAAATAATCTAAATTCGTATCGAGTTAAATTAAGAAAATAACAATAAAATAATGTAATTTTGGATGAAAATCCAAATCAATGACCAGGGTCGTGATTTTGTGAACAATGTGTCGAGGGAGCTGCATGGTCTTCTGGATGCGGTGCAACGAATCACCAGTGCATATCATCCCCAAGCCAACGGTTTAGTAGAGTGAAACAACCGGACAATACAGTCGTCCCTGCTGAAGGTGTTAGGAGGGCTGAAAGGTCAATGGCCGCAGGTTTTGCCTGATGTGGTCTTTGCTTTCAACACAAGCAAGAATAAGGCAACAGGGTTTAGCGAATTTGATTTAACTTACCTCTAAAGTGATTTCATCCTAGGTCCAGATTACTCTTGAGTGATTTCAACCTAGGTCCTGACTACTCTAGAGTGATTTCAACCCGGGGAGTGATCTGAACCTAGTTCCAGCTCACTCTAGAGTGATTTCATCCTTGAGTGATCTGAACCTAGGATGATATCACTCAAGAGTGATATCATCCTAGGTCCAGATTACTCTAGAGTAATTTCAACCTAGGTCCAGACTACTCTAGAGTGATTTCATCCTAGAGTGATCTGAACCTAGTATGATATCACTCTAGAGTGATATCATCCTAGGTCCAGATTACTCTAGAGTGATTTCAACCTAGGTCCAGACTACTCTAGAGTGATTTCATCCTAGAGTGGTCTGAACCTAGGATGATATCACTCTAGAGTGATATCATCCTAGGTCCAGATTACTCTAGAGTGATTTCAACCCGGGGAGTGAGCTGGGCCTCCTACACCGGCACAGAGGGAAGGCACATAATGAGCACATGACTCGCAGGGCGCGCTACTTGTTCAAGATCCCAATGCTAATGGAAGTTCTAGCCAACACTGCTGCCTCCATTGTGGTGGTGTTCCGGTGGCTCAAGAATCTGCTTGGTGATGACGGTGATTAAGGAACAACCCACAGGCACCACCACCGCCGCCCTGTCATTATCGCTGGTTTTATCGCCACCACCCTAGCTGTTAATTTGTCTGAGCGTTGATTATGCATGAAAAAAAGTTAATGTATTGAACTTGATTTTCTGGCCGCCCCGCCCCGCCCCGCCCCGCCCCCTCCTGCTGATCCCGCTCCCTCCCCGCGCGACGGCCCTGGTGGGGTGAGTCTGTGCCGCCTCCGTCCATTACGAGCTGCTCATCACCACGTCGGGGACCTTTGGCGGCTCATTTTCTTGGCGTAAAGTGTTTCAAATTCTCATCTTCCATAAAGTAATATTACAGTGCATATTTAGCATAACTTGAGGTTTCTGAAGAGTTATTTGATGGTGCAGGGGATGGCTGTCGTGATAATGATGGTGACGATGATAGCGATGATGGTGATGCTAGTGGTGCCGCCGGAGCCATTGTTGATCATGAGTGCAGGCAGGCGCAAAGGATAACCTGATTACCTCGATGAGCCTTGGTGAGAAAAAAAACACCTGGGTCGGGCTGGCAAGAACTTACTCTAAAGCTACTTTGCCACACCCAAGCTGATGAGATCATTTGAAACGCATTAACTCGATTTCACGTCCCCTCCTCAGTAAGAGTGGCATCAGCCTCATCAATATAAGCTCCCCGACAGACACGCTCAGCAGCTCCCGTAAAATTTGAATCTCAGACATACGTATAGGGGGCTACGTAAGAATAATCTGTGAACTCCAGAATGTAGAATACATCAAGGCAAATATAGTTAACATGATCATTACTATCACTTAGATTTTTAGTTCAGGTCTTGGCCACACGTTCCCACGCTTCCAAAAGGAGGATTACTGTTAATAGCTTTTAGCGTTATTTTTAACGTTGTTAATGTAAAGTGTTACGTTTAAGTTTAAGGCGCAAACTGCTATCTCACGTCAGGTCCGGTGTCCCGTTGCCTGCGTTCTCCAGTTGATTGAAGTGGTTGAGACAACACAATAGCCTTTTAGTTATGTGATGTGTGGCCGAGCGGTAGCCGTTATAAGTTCACTTTAGTTCACGTTAGTTCTCTCTCTCAGGTTAATACAAATACCAAATGTATTTTAACTATATTAACGGTTGTACTACATAAGGTTTACAGTTTACGTGAGCGAGACGCACGAAATCAGAGACAGCCACACCGCTGCAGGGCGCGGGGCGGCAGAACACCGCTATCCTGCTCGTCACCCGTCTTCTCTCTCTTCTCCGCGTTGTTCGCCCATTTTATTTGCTTGTAGTTCGTCCGGAAGGGTGTGGGTTCCGGTTGATGACTGTTGATGAAAGTCATCATTTACTGATCCTAGTGTCAGTTCATCACAGCTTCCCACGGCCAAAAGCACGACGTGTTGTTAGACATCCTGTTGTGCGACACCGACCGGGTGTCGCCACACGTACAGTCATACATACACATGTACATTATAATATACACATTACATCGCTCGGTTCTCTAAAAGTCGCGACCTCGCGACTCACCCGACCTTTAAAAGCAGTGTACCTACCCATGTTACAGTCGCACAATGTGTACTAGTTAAACGAGGTCCTGTTATTGCATTAAAAAAAAATATATATATATATATATATATATATATATATATATATATATATATATATATATATATATATATATATATATATATATATATATATATATATATATATATATATATATATATATACAAGTCGGAGCCCGCCTACAGCATCGGGAAATGCCAATGATAATAAAAAATAATCATGTAAGTAACAAGAAATGGGCAAAGTACATACAGGGAAAGGTAAACTTGGCAAGAGTCGTGGACATGGAAGCTCAGTACTATTCCGAGAAAACAAAATAATAGCTCGAAAAATTATTTACATGATACATCCTAGTAAAATTAAATTGACTAAACTGTCATTAGGATACATGGTAATGGAGCTATTTGGAATAGTAAAAAGAAAAAGGAACAATCCTTGAAGAAGATCTGCAGACACTGAACCTTCGAGTCACACCTGGTCACAAAACTGTCGCAGAGAAACACTCATCCGTTGCGTGACAATTAATTGCCAGTGTCGTTACCCTCGGCACGCCTTCGAGACGGGTGGGGTTTACAACAATAGATAAGGTTGTGTGAAAAGAGGTAATGTTATCCGTAGAGTCTCCTAATAGTTACAATGTGATAACAAGGACAAGTCTGGAGAACCTTAGAAGCATCGGCAGTCAGCACCACTAACTCCTAATACTCCGTTTTTCAGGTCTACAGTACTATAAAAGAAAATCCTGTCACCAAGTTGTGAGATCACTGTTGTAACAAATCTCACTGAAATATATAATTCCAGCATAATTGATTAAAGTAATTCCAGCATTAATAAGCATCAAATGAAAAAGACAAATTTCCACCTATCCCGCGATCGTAACGAACGTGGATGCCTGACATCTTTGACGCCAAAAATAATTCCCGTAACGGGTAACAGTAGTATGTCAAGTAAGGGTAAGTAAGACTTGTCTGCTTACTTCCAAAGTTTACAGATATTCACACGCTGGTTACGATAAAAGTTAGGGACAGCATCTGCTCCAGTTAAGTTAAGTCTGTCAGTGCAGAGAAAAAGTATGTTTTAAGCAGAAGCACATGAGGTTCAAGGTTAATTTGTACCTATCCCTATGTTAGTCTACACCCTCGGTTATTACGGCTCCAATTAAATTAAGAAGACTGACTGCCTTGCATCAACTCAGCAGTAAAAGAAAATAGTGGGTTAGAGTGAAAAGTATTACTCAAGCACTCCCCTTCTCGCATGAAAAAGATGCAGGCAAAAGCTTAGGAACCAAACATAAATTAGTAGATGCGAGGATGCAGGTTATAGTCGTGTGGGGGAAAGATACACAAAGCGCTAGTCTTTGGAGACGATCACTATGCACCATTCTGTGAAAAAAAAAAAAAAAAAAAAAAAAAAAATAGTAAACCACAAATTTACAACCACCTACTTATCTGACTATTTCTGCCTAAACCACTGGTAAAAAGAACACACCAAGGATTTTTATTACCGCTGGTGACACCCAAAAGGTTTAGGTCAGAGGGTCGCGAAGGCCCCCCTCCCCGACGAACGTGTCGACGGCAAAAGAAGCTTCAAAAAGGACCCAAAATTACTTTAAGGGCCATAAAAGTTGGCTGGCAAAACCGCGTAGGTTGCCAGTGGGGCTGTAGTCAAGGGATACTGCACTCCTTCGAAGAGGAACTTTAAGGGCAATCATGTACACAAGGAACTCTAGTAATAATCTAGCATTAGCTACAGTAATGGTTTCTCCATCTGTCTAGTTTCCTTGTTTAAAACACGAGATCAAATCAGTAGTTAGCCTATTGGCGTCCACTGGCCTATTAAAAGGCCACTCGTTTGCACAGTGTCCACAGCAAAATTTTATACCCTTTACGAGGCTGTGTTGCCCATCTTCCCAATGTTTCAAGAAAAGTGACCGAAGCGCATCATAATCCTTCCGTCCAGTGAACGCGCTCCTGTTTATGAGGGCCGTCGTTCCGTTCCTGGATTGACCTTCTAGCGGCTGAGAGATATATATCTCCCGGATTTGACACTGAATGAAATGTCCATGACAATCTCACTTTGAAACAAGAAGTCCCTGGTCGAATAATCTGCCTCCTTGCTACCCTGCGAAAGGCCTAACTGCTGTTGCTGTTAGTGGGTGATTAGGGCAGAAGCCATTGTGGGATTAGTAAGGTAAGTAACACCTCTTGGTTGCACATGCAGCGTATGAGGAGCAAGCACCCTTTGAAGACTGCTACACTCCTTACATGAGAACAGTTACTGTTATCCTTGACGGGACTGTTTATTTTCCTTTACCCACTCCTAGTCCCTCAGTGAGAGCTTGTAACTTCAGGTCAGGTTTCAATGCCATTAAAAGAGTTACTAGTAAAATGAGGAGTAAATGGAAAAAAAAAAATATTGCTGCAAGAAAGTAAAGTAATAATCATTCACCGCTAAGTATGTGCTCACTCCTCCCGATGCTTTTAAAATGCATAATAAAAGAGGAAAAGAATAATGAGTCAGGCTTAGCAAGACAAAACGTCTCCACTGTGCAATAAAATACACAAAAGAAAGGAGAAAAGAAAATGAATGATTATACATAAATGCGTAACAATGTTACTCAAGAAAATATTAAACAACCACACGCCAGAAAAATCAACAGCTGAAAATCTAATAGATTAGATACGGCCCTCACGCCTAAACACGTGAACATAATAATAGTAATTCACCTGAAATCATGTTACAAGTGGTGTAATTACTGAAACCGTATCAATGAGTGTCAGCTATAATGTTAAAAACTTCGAAGACAGCAACTCGATGCCCCACTACTCAGCACGCTCGCGTCTCTTCCCTCGCCGCAAGGGCAGGGCTGCAGAGGTGGCAGGGTCTGCCGTCCCCGTCTGGTAGCGGTGGTGAGAGGGCGGCGGGCAGACATTATACGCCCACCAGTCACCTCAAAGGTCCGTTGCCTGGCGAAGATAAGTGCGCACCTACGACAAGTTGTGTCGTAGGAAGAAACAAATGCCTGAAAACCTCAAGGAAACTTGGTTGTGTGGAGGTGCAAGGCGGGCGCGCGGGCTGTGTGGAGGTGCGGGGGCGGGGTGCTCTCTCGTGCGGCTGTGTGCTGACTCACTCACTGGGGCAGGAAAAAGCCGCGCTGAGGTCAGCGTTTGCTTGCTGTGTCCGATACCGTTCACTGCCCCACACACTGTCACTGAAGTACGTTTGAAAGAGAGAGATAACAATTGGAGTAGTTCGTAACCACTGCTGCCACCATTTATGTTAATAGCTTTTAGCGTTATTTTCAACGTGGTTAATGTAAAGTGTTACGTTTGTTTAAGGCGCAACTGCTATCTCACGTCAGGTCCGGTGTCCTGCCTGCGTTCTCCAGTTGATTGAAGTGGTTGAGACAACACAATAGCCTTTTAGTTATGTGGATGTGGCCGAGCGGTAGCCGTTATAAGTTCACTTTAGTTCACGTTAGTTCTCTCTCTCAGGTTAATACAAATACCAAATGTATTTTAACTATATTAACGGTTGTACTACATAAGGTTTACTGTTTACGTGATCGAGACGCATGAAATTAGAGACCGCCACACCGCTGCAGGGCGCGGGGCGGCAGAGCACCGCTCGCCTGCTCGTCACCCGTCTTCTCTCTCTTCCGCGTTGTTCGCCCGTTGTATTTGCTTGTAGTTCGTCCGGAAGGGTGTGGGTTCCGGTTGATGACTGTTGATGAAAGTCATCATTTACTGATCCTAGTGTCAGTTCATCACAGCCTCCCACGGCCAAAAGCACGACGTGTTGTTAGACATCCTGTTGTGCGACACCGACCGGTGTCGCCACACGTACAGTCATAAATACACATGTACATTATAATATACACATTACATCACCACAGCTTGATGAGCTCAGCAAAGTGAGAGTGACGCCCTGCGATGGGTTTCAGCACGCCGCCTCTGTTTCGTAGTATATTTTTCTTTATTTATCACCATTGGCTTCGCTTTTAGTTGCACCAAAAAACTCTGACCATGTGTCAGGAGAAATAATAACTAACATTTACTTTTATATCTATCAGCAAGTTAACTTACGTGCGTGCCCAAGAAAATGTGTGTGGAAATGAAAGAGCAAGTGAGAGCCAGTTCGGTACTTGTTAGGTATGGATGGAGACATTGGCTAACATGATTGTTGAGAAATTAATAATTAAATACAATTGCTGGCTGACGTGGATCCGAAGCAAGGTGCGGTGCGGCCCGTGGAGTCATGTCCCACACGTGCACAGCCACTGTATGGGTGCTGCATCGTGCGCCTGCGTGGCGGTATTAACTCAGCATCACAAGGTGCGAGAGGCGGACCGATCTATTCCAAGCTTCTCCTTCACCCCGCCATCTTCATGGAGGCAGCTGCCTTAGGAAGGATCGAAGGACGTGAGTGCTAGCGACAGCATTAAGATCGATCTCTCTCTCTCTCTCTATATATATATATATATATATATATATTCCTAGTTATGCGTTAGAATAATCATGGCAAGTAACCCCACCAGCAGCGTGACCAAAATACAAACCTTACTACGTTAGCCCTTCAAGTCCTGTTATACTACTGCCACTACCACTGCGGTGACCGTAATAACGCATTTTCAACGAAGAATACTGTGTCTACTAATTAACACGACAGACAATAACCTGAATTTAAGGAAAAGCAAGCAAACAACAGGTCAACAGGCCTTGACCCAGTGGTTGCGCCCCGTGTCCTTGCGGCTGCGCGTCACCTCCCCTTTGGTCACAGGTGCAGGCCCAAGTCCCACTGCAGCCACTGGTGCTCTGCAGGAAGGAGTTTAGGCAGGTGCTCTTGGTAACTATGTGGTGACTCATCATGCTGAAATTGCAGTGTGATAACTATCTCATAATAACAATTTAAATGACCTCTGAAAAAATGCAGTGATCAGTGAAAATGGTAGTAAGTAGGTGTGTTATTCACCATGGTCTGATCAAGTGCTAGACCATGCCATCGCCAGGCAGTACCTCTCGAAAGTGCTTGGAGTTGTATAGTGACGGATCTGCGTGCGTAAGTGAAGCTTCACATCACGCCTATACATACCTGAGAGAGGCGGGACAGCCTCAACTGACACCTGGGACCCATTTACTGTTGGGTAGACAAGGGATACAGATGAGAGGCGACTGCCCCGGACATCTGTGAAGAAGCCGGAGTGCCAATTCACTGTGTGTGTGTGTGTGTGTGTGTGTGTGTGTGTGTGTGTGTGTGTGTGTGTGTGTGTAGTGTGTCTCACCGTCCTTCCTGCGGGCACACCAGGCTCTGGTGGAGCGATGGTCGCGTCCTTTGGTTGCGTGATTTTTTTTTTTGTGTGGCCTATTGCACCGGTAGGCTTCTTCCTGTGGATCCTGGATGGTCGATCCAAGGCTTCTTCCCAGGGTCCTGATGGTCGGCCCAGCCTGTTCTGGCGCAGGCGAGTGTTTGCTGCGGCGCAACGGTTGTGCGAGCTGGCGGTGAGAGCACCACGTCCGAGCTTCCCCGCTGATCACCACCTTGCACTCTGCGGCACAAACACATACACAATCAGTATACATCCGCTCTATATTACGTATATTTGCTATTTTTGTGTTCCTGAACATTGTAATACAGATACAACCGCCGCCACAGACTCAGTGTACGGTCTTCGTGTCGTTATTTATATTAGCATCTGCCTGTAAGCTGTAACGTTGTCTGCTAATAATACAAGACTGAATTATGTGTCAGAAAATAAAGTTTGTCACAATAAATATGAACGCCATTTTTTATGGTGCCAGAGTAGATGATGAACTTCAGGGTGCCTTCGCGGACGCGACACCACCACCACGCTAGCTGCATCACCATTATCCACCACAATATTCAATGAGGGCGACAGTGGCATAGAACGCAACATTCTACAAAAACACTGGAAGAACACTGAAGAACACTCAAGGCACGGAGCCCGGAGAACATACAGACGAGGAAGCGCCAGGGTGTCCCTAAAACTCGCCGCCATCTACCAGCAGTCAACACACGAGCAACGGGAATCCATCGACTCCATCGACGGGTCAAGGTCACGTAACCGAGCTGCTCTGGGTGCGCCTCCCACTTGACAGCCAATCTTCTCATTCTAAGGATTAGAATCCATTAACTATAAGGCTATTAATACCATAAGGATAACCCTTTATGATACCAATTCCCCACGTTCCTTTGTAATAATAAAATCAACTGGTGCTAACCTCAGCCATAATACAAAAGTCAGGCGCGTGAACCAACCTTATAGACCAGCCGGTTAGGAAGATGTTATATAAGTTTGATGCAAGACTCACATTACCCCGGATGTATATGTATGTATGTCATGCCCAAAACCCATTTGCAGGAGAGACTCCAGATCAGCTAATTTGCCTTCGCTCTTCAGGCTAATTTAGTTGTCCTCCTGCAGACAACATTGATAAGAGCACTCAGCTTTTATTACTGTGAGTACGGAGTGAAGTGGTATCAGGAGGAAAGCGTATCCATTGTGTTAGTAGTTCTGTTTAGAATATTTAGGAAATAAGTGACGGCGTAATTCTGTAACAGTTTAATTTTCGTATTGTTGAGAATAACTTCAGTGTTATACAAGCATCGACGCTGTAACCAGCCGTGAGAGAAAGCCCAAGACTCATTGAGTCTCATAAGCCAGTCGCTGGTTTTAGTCAATATTTTTTGCCTCTCTTGTAGTGTTAAATAGTATTAAGGTAGATTAAAATAAATATAAGAAAAGCGACACCATTTCATCACCCCAACTTACGAACTCCTTAAATAATTTTAAAGTACCAGAATCTTAAGTCAATTGTCGCAAGTGCTGGTGTGTTATCTCCCTTTAGCCCGCTAGCGGTTACAACAATTTCCATTAGTTTTAGATCTCGTGATTTTCCTTTTTCCATAGTTGAATATATATATATATATATATATATATATATATATATATATATATATATATATATATATATATATATATATATATATATATATATATATATATATATATATATATATATATATATATATATATATATATATATATATATATATATATATATATATATATATATATATATATATATATATATATATATATATATATATATATATATATATATATATATATATGATAAATATTCTAATAAATATTCTTTTCATGTCTTCTTTCCGCCTCTACTAAGCATCAGGGATGACAGGAACAATTTCACGCACAATAGCAAGGCTTTAGTGTGTGGAGGCAGCTCAGCTGTCGACTCTGTATTTACCAGATTTTCCTGATCAGTGCCACTCTTGACGCAATGCACCATCTTGTGGTATCTTTTCTTAATTTTTTCTGCCTTAGACTTGTCTAGGATATCTTGAATCGAATATCCGTGTATGTGAGTAAGATCTTGGAGAGCAATGGCAAGAGCTTTCTTACAATTCTGTGAGACAAGTCGTAAAAGTGTTGCAGAGAAAAGGATCCTGCATACCTCCCCCCAACTCCCCACTCCTCAAAAAAACAATAAAGCAGAGAAAAGTTTACGTTCTTAAGTCCTGTATTTACGCTCAGCATCAAGTCTCAAGCGATGTGTTGTCCAGTGCTGCACACTCCTAAAGACTACTTTGGCCCTACAAAGTCCTGAAATTGACTTATTATTTTTTCTTCATTACCTACGACGACTCAGGAAGAAAATCTCTTACTCATGATAGGCAGTACTGTTTTATGTGGGATATGGACTATTTATGGTAACAATGAAAAAATGTGTATGTTTTAGGTTTTGTGCAAAAAATATCATTCTTATACTAAATAAATTATCTTCTATTCTATAGTAAGTTTGACTCCCACCGACAACTCCTAATTACCCTTACGTTTTGTTCAAAATTTCTGAAGTTACTAAATCTCCATACAAACGAAGAAATGAAACTGAATTACTCTCCGGATGGCAACACTGCACGGAATCGAGCTCATGCAACGAGTTTGGAGCAAATACATCGCGACGCCTGATGCCGGGGGGTCGTGGCTGAAGAGACACGGGTAGGTAACACGCTTGGGTTTGAAATGGCTAAGAATGCCTAAAGAAATCGATAAAAAGTTGCAGAAATAAGAAACAAAGGAGAAGAAATATAAGCAGGTACACATTCATAGAGACGAGGGAAGACGCCAACCAACAACGGCAGCACGCTACAAGGTAATAAGCAATCCAGGCGGCAACTGAACTATACATATTGGGTGGGCCTTTGGTCTCGTTAAAAAGGTGAGATGGATTCAAGACTATGAGAAAAACTTAAACTCTATAAGGAATAGTTCACCATAAATTTACTGACATAATGGCTGTATTTAGCACGGTAATATCATTAAATTAGATTCCACCACCACAGCCTGCACGTTGGATTTCAGGCTGCTCATATTATGGAACACGGCCTGCACGGACAGATCAGCAGCTCAATTCTTATTTTCTTTTTATTCAACTAACACACACACACACACACACACACACACACACACACACACACACACACACACACACACACACACACACACACACACACATACACACACACACACACACACACACACACACATGCACCTGTCCTCAAAACCAAATAAACAGGAAAAGAAAAAGTAAGCATCATGGTCTTTAATATTCTAAATAAAGTCAGCCTCTCAATTCGAACGCCACGCCCATTTACTTCACTCAACAACTCAAGATGCACGTAAAGTCTTAGTCTGAGTCTAAAACTTAAAACGTGTGTGAAACTGTACCAGGGATAGATGGACCAACTAGTTTTCTTCAAGAACAACAATATTCACTCATAGTGTTAGCCCATAAGTTATAACAATACTCCCTTCACTGAATTTGTTTCGTTTCGTGTGAATCTGGGCCATGGAAGGAGGGGGAGGCATGCAGTTAGTAAGTTCAGAAGAGCAGCTCAGCATGGAAATATCACTGATAAAAGATAGAAAGAGATGCAACATGGCGGCGGGAATTTAAGAGGAGGTAGAAGACTGTAAGTAAGAGGAAGGGAGCTGATGATACGAAGAGTTTTTACGGCTATAGTGTGTTAGACTTCCCCATTCCTTATCCCATCCCCATCCCTCACCTGTATTACAGACCGTAGTGTGTAAAAAAAAAAGCGTCCCCATGTGGTTGGGGTTGCTTTACGCTACCCCGTGAGGGTGCGGATGGGCTGTGAAAAGCGTTGACTCCCAAGTGGGTAGAGAGCAGGACATCTTCTGGCTCTTTTCCTTCGTATATTTCACGAGTAAATAGTGTTCTATTTGTTATTATAGAAGCGGACATATATTGAAAAGTATCAGAATATTTGTATGACTGATTATTATGTCGCAAACTTCGCTAAACTTGATATATATTTTTAGTTTGTAAAAAAGTCTGTGGTGTTTCCATTTGATTGTAAACGTAAAGTTATTCTCTGAAAATTCATTTATAATTGTCCCTAAGAATGGCAAAAGACGGCAGATTGATAACTAAATATGGCATTATTATGGGAATACTTTTAATATGTACCATAAAAAGGGTAGCTTCTTGGCCACCACCTTGATTTAAGACAAAATGTTATAATGATTAACACGACACCTGGCAACCCCTGGTGTATGTCCAGGTGTGTGACGAGTTTCATGGATACCAAACCTGTCTCCTTTATAAATTAACTTACCCGCGTTACTTGTTATTTATCGGTAGATCAACAACGCTATTGTTTTGTTTCATGAGATACGTATGAATACAATGTTGTAAAAAATGATTATTTATCTCGTTTTCTGTAATTATTACCTGAAAAGCCGCCAACATTATTAAGGGGACGTGCGGATTGGTGCTCATATCTGTCCTGGGATGGAAGGTGACGGCGAGCATCCATACTTCCCAGTCCCGCGTATGGGGATGGGGATTTGAAAGGAATGGGGAAGACTAACACTATGGTCAGTTAGACTCCACTCTGTCCAAGAGAGTCAGTGTGAGTGGAAAACCCCCTCCACACGTGAGATGCATGACTCCATGCGTAAATGCAAGGCGCAAACGTCTACCCGGCTGGTGACTCAAGTAACGATCTCATTTCATACCTGGCCAGCCCTCCTGGAGGCCTACAGTGACTACAAGGTTAACCATGACTGAGGAGAATATCTGGCGATAAAGGAATAGGTATCCTACTCCACACGCGCGGTGGCGCGATTCGAAATTCCTTTTGTATATGCTCAAAGTGGGGACCTCACCATCATCTTACCAGGAATAAGTTACCCAACCCATTCTAACAAGTCCATTTAGTATCCACAGGCTACGCTTAATTACAATTTCTCCCGGCAATTACAACTCTTTCTTTTGCAAAACGAAAGATGAAAAATGACAAAAGGAATTCTTGGGAACTTTTTTCCTGTCATCGATTCTAGCATTATTGCAAAACTTTACTTTTCGATAATTTCGTGGAGCTTAAAAACTTCCCGGAAAAGTTACTCGCCAAAGTTTCCCTTCCTTCCATCACGGCAGCTACCACGTGACTAATTACTGAACTATCCTGAAGATGACGAGTGTAGCGCCTGCTTTCATCCCCTTTCCTTGTATTATGACGATTGAGAATGAGAAGCCACGCTGGGGAAGAAGGTATGATTCCTGAGGTAAAATGAGTACTTCTGTTGTGTTAATAAATAATCACTATCATCGATATCCTTTCAAAGGATTACCTGAATCATATAGCAAAAAATAATGTTAAGTGAATTATATGGAGACGACGAAATGAGAAAATATAGGAAATGCCCATACAAAAAATCAAAAGCGAGTGAAAGAAGACAACGATACGAGTGAGCTACACAATAGGTATAAATGATAGGACAGTTAGGCAGACAAAACACCTGTGCTTAGCGTTAAATTTCCCATCCTTGTAAAAACATTCACTCACCTATTTTTACTGGGAAGGAGTCCAAACCAGATTCTGCCACAGTCTTGCGCTTGTTCTTGAGTACTTGATCCCAAACAAACGCCAAAGGCCGCCACGCTGCTGGCATTACTACGTCCACTCTAGCGGCGCGAGGACTACAGGAAAGGTTGAAGCGATGATAATGGCAGCCCTTTTCAAATAAACTCCTATAGAGTACCTCTTTATCATCATGATGATATTTCTCTTATGTTATATATTATGTTATTTTCTATGCATCTATCTGTACATCAGCACACACACACACACACACACACACACACACACACACACACACACACACAATAACACGGATATCCTGATGAACCGTCCTGATACCCACGGGTGAGCAGGCGGTATTACTTCTGGAACAACTTTGTCCTCGCTGCATCAACACTCTGGCGCTTGATGCAGCCGTCCCACGCACAACCAGGAGGTCAAAGGCACGTCTGGGCTACTCTTGGATGGCAACAGCTGTCCGCTAAGGCCTAGGGCGAGCTTATTGGGAGGCGAGAGAGACAATTTCGCGTCGCAAAACAATGTATGCTATGTAGTATTATGTCAGCACGGACTTGTGTTTGCCTCTGGTCTTGGACCGTAGGAAATGTAAGCGCGGTATCTGTGAGGTAATTGTAAGGTAAATGTTATGGTAAATGCTCCGGGAAGCGGGCATTGTAAAGAATCACGTGTCCGATAATGCTCGGAGCTCTGGAGTGCGACATGCGGGGTTTGGAGAGGCGGGTGGACTGCTTGGGCGAATTCGTTTTATTTTCATATTATTATTCTTTGAGCTTATCAGAGGTGCCAGTCACACGGTTTCTAAGTTGACAGATCACCTCACTGCCACCTGCTACCTATTATATTCTGTGTTGATACGGGGTACTACACATTAATTAAATCTACATATATTAATTAAGATGAGCAAGAAAACTACATACGATCCTCGAGTCTGGGAGCGGATAGACGGAAAAGCAAAATACAGGAAGAAAATTGGGGAGCAGCGGAAAGGGAGAGTTGAATGTCGTGGAGTGACTTGTACAACTTCTTTGGGCCACTCCTATGTAATTTACTTCGAGCAGTAAGTGGCGGGCTTCTTTTTCATTATTGTTTTCTTTTTTCAGTCCTTGAACTGTCTCTAGGATATCTGTAAAAAAAAAAAATCGCCGGAGCAACACCTGAGTGGGAAGATTTCTGTGCCCTCATTGCTACAGTTATTCTTGCGTCAGATGAAAACAATTATTCAGTATTTCAATGAGCTCCTGCACACCATTCCCACCATCTCCGGAAGTTGAACTACATAACATGGGTCGTATTATAAGACACCTCGTCACCTGCAAGTACGCATATTTTTATAAGGGTTTCGTAGCAGGTGTGGCATTTCCAGTAGTAGTTTTAAGGACCCTAGCGTTAGTTTGACCCTCTTCTGCACCCAAGGAACCTGAAGAAACACTTATTAGGAACCTGGAAGGACCCATTCTTTGACCCTTAGAAATAGCTTTGATGGGAGAAGCGAAAGTGTCTTTATGCACAGTCTCCAGCCTGATAACCCTCCTGCCACACCGGCTGACTTAGTCACCTTTATCGTTATCGCTCCATGGATGCCACCACCGCTGTCATCATCACCATCATCCTTGCCCACATTATCATCATCGTAGTCGTTACTATCATTATCACCATCAGTACTTGGTCCTTGCTTCATCTCCACATCACCTCTGCTTCTCAGGATTCTCACCTTCCTCTCCCTCCTTCATATGTATATATATATATATATATATATATATATATATATATATATATATATATATATATATATATATATATATATATATATATATATATATATATATATATATATATATATATATATATATATATGTATATATATATATATATATATATATATATATATATATATATATATATATATATATATATATATATATATATATATATATATATATATATATTATATATATATATATTAATTTATATTATATGAATATTTATAGACATATATATACACCCACTTGACAATTTGCAATTTTTTTATAATTTCTATCTTTGCATGATCATAAGATTATATTTACTCAGTCGTTAGTTATTTTATATGTGCTGTTGATAAAAAATATCATAATCTGCCAGGCTACCAGAATGTAAAGTGGTGAGAACGCTCACTGGTCACCAGAATTTCTATCTATAAATCTTGCGCTAACAGGCAGTTGAAATCTTCAATCCAAAACAAAAGTTCTTCCTCCAGCAGAAAATGTCAAGAATGACATCTAATATATAGTTTATCAACACCATAAACTTGAACCATTATGAGTCTAGGATCTGTTTGACACCTGTCCCTGAGTGCCTGAGGCCGTAGACAAGCCTACGCATCGCGGGCGGGGCAAGGATTACAGGAGCAGGAGCCACGAGCTGCCAGGCCCACCAGGCCGGGCGCCGCCACGTTTGTAATCGTTTCCATACTGACAGACACTTATACTTTATATTAAAACCAATAAAGGTTATAGTAAATGCTCTTAAATAAGTTTTCAAATTAGTCTGTGATAGCTATGCGTGGGTTGTTTTATAGAAAAATTCAAACGAAAACTGCATAAATAATCAAGGGAGAGAGAGAGAGAGAGAGAGAGAGAGAGAGAGAGAGAGAGAGAGAGAGAGAGAGAGAGAGAGAGAGAGAGAGAGAGAGAGAGAGAGAGAGAGAGAGAGTGGTGTCAGCTGTTTAGTTATATATACATAACACTACCACCTCTTGAATCTTGCATTTCTCCGGCAAAGTGCTGATGTTGCGTTTAAGAAGTGACACGCACAGGAGGCCTGGCCAGCGATCTGCTGACGGGTCGTAATTAGAACTGTTCGGCAGAAATAACAGGTACAGGTGGAGTCACATGCTACAGCCAAAAGTGTGGCGTCGGTGCTCGTCTCCTCTCTCTCGCTGGCCAAAGAGCACGGCGGGTGCCGCCCGGCACAGGTCCGGTGTCGCGAGGCACCACACCTATAATCTCCACGTTTCCCAGGTGCCCATTTAACGTACACCTGTGCAGTGCAGCAGACACTTTCCTTAGAGCCATGTTATGTAACGCATCAGAGTAACAGTGAACAACTAGCGAGAAAAGTTCTCTGACAGGACGCGTAAGGGAAGTGAGAGACAGCCATTGGCGGAGAAAAGCCAATTGCCGATAAAGTCAGCTGAGGAGCGGTAGTTTTAATTTTCACGGTCAAAACGTTCACCCTTTGCGGCTGCGACGCACCCCATCAGATCACCAATCAGCGCGGCGGTCCTCGGCGAGTGTAACAATTAGGGACGCCGGGCGGCAGGTGAAGGCTCTATTGAGGATCAGGTTTTTGCGGGAAGAGCATATTGGTGTTGTTCCCTTTTAACTCTTCCAGCAGTCTCTCCTCTCTCTCTCTCTCTCACACACACACACACACACACACACACACACACACACACACGCACGTCACAATATTGTATCTCGTACGCTTATCTCCTTCGTTAACTTTGTCCAAAACACATTCCACAGTTTTTGCTTTTTAGCCGCAGGACACTTCTGCACAAATGTCAACATCTTCCCCATTGGCAGGCCACTTTGCTGCTGCTGGGGGAAACCAGCAATTTACGACTTTTTCCTAGTATACATCATCACCAACACTACCAATTAAACACCTACTGTCTTAATACGATTAGTCTCCACCACAGATGTGGCTGTGTGTGTGTGTGTGTGTGTGTGTGTGTGTGTGTGTGTGCTTGAGGCGCCCTGGATGGCTGTTGTCACCTACCGATAATCCTTTATTCCTACTCGTGGTCTCCTTATTTTTCTTCGTTACTGTGGTTCCTTCTTCCTTTTGTTCTTCACTAGACAATTTGAATTTTCCTTTTTATTTTGTTAATACTATTATTAAAACAAATATGAAGAAGTGTGTTGTTGCAGCCTTGTCACCCGCCATCCGACGTGAACTGCACTACTTAGCCGACTAGGCAAGTTTACAGCAGAAAGAATTGCTGGAGGCCAGTTTGGTCTTCATGACATAGCACTCCTTTATTACCTAACACCGATTTCGATATACGGATATTTTTTATATCACATCGAAGCACCATGGAAACTCTGCATCCTTGACAGAAATTCAACGTGGGCAACCCTGGAGCGAGGCTCCCTGTGGACTCCATCAAGCTCCTCAGCAAGGACTCCACCTCCTGTGCCCAAGAGGAGGCGTACGTCGCTCCGCCGCTTCCCGTGAAGGATGGTCTTTGCGTCGGTGGATCTGGCAATGCTACTGCCGAGGGTGAGCTGCGTGCCCTTGGCGAAGCTGTGCAAGAAAGACGCAACGCGGCCGTCAGGTGCACCGCGCCTCGCTTAGGAAGCCAGTCTCACCCTCTTCCATCCCACTGGCCTGGCTGGCGACAACATCAGCGGCTCCACTTCTCTTTCAGGATGACGGCCCGTTCACCAGTCTCCGGTAACGGGAGGCGGTGTGGCGAGCCTGTCCGGGCGGTGAGCCCTGTACCGCGTGCGGCCACTGACGGGAGTGGCCAGGACCGACAGGCTGATGCATGGGCAGCCTTTGAAGTGACGACCCATGATGACTGGTCCGTGGATGCTGATGTTTCATGGCAGCCCCAAACCTGGTGACTCTGCTATGGTCGAGGCTGATGTACAAGTAGCCTTTGAAGCAATGGGGACCCGTGATGACTGGTCCGGGTGGAGGCTGATGATTCATGGGCAGCCCCAGACTTGGTGACCTCCGCTGCTATGGTCGAGGCTGAGATTCATGGCAGCCTTTTAGCTAATGACCCGTGATGACTGGTCCGGTGGAGGCTGATGATTCATGGCACCCCTTAGATTTGGCAGGACTCTGCCGTTATGGTCGAGGCTGATGATCTATGGGCAGTCTTTGAAGCAATGTGACCTGATGACTGGTCCATGGAGGCTGATGATTCATGGCAGCCCCAGACTTGCGGACTTCGCTGCTGAAGCAATGACCCGTGATGACTGGTCCGTGGAGGTTGATGATCTGCGGGTGCCCCAGACTTGGTGCGTGACTTCCGCTGCTATGGTCAGGCTGATGATTCATGGGCAGCCTTTGAAGCAATGACCTGTGATGACTGGTCCGTGGAGGTTGATGATCCATGGGCATCCGCCGGAATTGACGACCCGTGATGACCCGTCTGATGAGGCTGCTGATGATCCATGGGCACTTTTGAAGCAGACGACCCGTGATGACTCAAGGTCTGATGAGGCTGATGATCCATGGGCACTTTTGAAGTGACGACCCGTGATGGACTCGTCTGATGAGGCTGATGATCCATGGGCACTCTTGGAAGTGACGACCCGTGATGACTTCGTCTGATGAGGCTGATGATCCATGCGGCATTCGCCGAATTGGTGGCCGCCATCGACCGAAGAGGCTGATGATCCATGCCCATCCTGCCGAACGCTGGTGGCCGCCATCACCGAAGAGGCTGATGATGGCGTGTGGCAGCCTTTCGAGATGATGGACCAGTGATGATTGGTCCGTAGAGACTGATGCCTAATCCTGGACGTCACGGCCATCTGTGCTGTCGCCAGTAAATTGTCATGCTTCACCAGTTAAGCAGCCTGGTAACACACTCCACCAGTGAGCCCCCTGGCGCAGGCGGCGAGCCACATCGTGAGCCACACTCCGGGGAGCGAGACACCTTCAGTGACCGTCGCTCTTATTACACCTTCAGGAGGAGCTCCAGCTGTATTTTTTATCTTATCAATGAAAAACCTTTACAATAAAACTATTATCCTATTAATGAATTTACTCTTACCTGCCATTAATAATAGTGTGTGCCTCCATCACAGTGAAATTCACCACATGCACGACTGCCAAGCCTTTCCTTCCATTCGACTACCATACATCTATTAGCAAACCAATTCCTGCCTGGCTTGTTTAACAAATCTATATTGATCTAACGACCTTATGGCTGAAGAGTGCATGCCCTTTTATTTAGACAAGATTCCTCATCAAAGGCCGTCACCCATCTATAAACTTTAATGAAGTCTACTCGCAACGTCCGCCTTTCCAGGAATGCAAAATTTAGATGTTAAGGGCAACCCTTTTACGGCATCGCGTTCCTTTACTTCCTCACCAGTTACGGTCATATTGTACATTACACCTTTTAAATACATTGAAAAACAGTACAAGAAAACTACTACTTACCATTATCAAGCATTACTACTAGTCACTACTACTACTACTACTACTGCTACTTACTACTACTACTACTACTACTATTGCTACTACCTTTTATTTATATATTTTTTACATCTTGGCCTATGGTGCCGGTAGGCTTTGGGGGCCTGTAGTCGGCCTGAGCCCACCGTGGCGCAGGTGCGCTATAGTGATCGCCATCTATTCGTGGTCTATGCTGCCTCCTGAGCTCGGCCCTGATTTCCTTTGACAGCTCCCTCAAGACTCTTAGACCATAGCCACGGAAAAACCAGCACAGCGCCTCCATACTCCAAGTTCCAACTTGTGTTTCCAGACCTATTCCTATGATATCAACTTTTCACGAACCAATTTTTACTTATTGATGACACCTAAAAAATTATCCATATATCTTATATTACTGTAATAATGATCCAACAACTGATGTCCACTGATAGTAATAATTTGACGCAAATGCAGCAAAAAAAGTACTGGGTGTAAAGTACCATATGGAATTAAAGAAGGTGAAAAACTATAAACCTGCCGTTGATAGTGCAATGAGAACTTTGTATTTAGCGAGAAAGACTGAGTACAATATGGAGAGTATAGGCATTTGGAAATACTTCACCATAATGATGATGAGGATAATAGTAATAATAATAATAATAATAGAGCAAGTAGGTATTGTATGTATTCTGTCTCATTAGTAACAACTAGGTGTAGTAGGCAGAAAGGCAACTAAAATTAAGAAATCGCAATGGACGGACACGATAAAGGGCAGATATGGAGGAAAGAGTACCTACGCGACACACTGGGAAATAACTAATGCATAAAGAACCCAAGGCATGTTATCCAATGTGCATTGTGCATGAAATAAAAAAGTTAAGCACGGTTATTTTTTCTTACCATCAAGATTTATTTACAACAGTTGCCATTCAAAAGAATTAAGAATATTCTATCTATTCCTTTTATAGTTTATCAACAGCCCTGTCACCCGCCCACATCACAAGCAGTAGCGGCAACATGACCACCACCACCAACTATCACACAAAATACTTCCACCATCACTATCATCACTACCTCCATAAACCATAAAATTCCAATACCAATGACAATATTAATCTTACCACCATCAGCACCACTGATATCAACAGGAATATCATTACCAATATTAGTACCAACAACAATACCATTACCAGCACTATATAGTACCACCTCCACCACCACCACCACCACAAACAACAACAACAACAACAACAACAACAACAACAACAACAACAACCATTAATACAACCACCACCCGCATCCCCAGCGCCGCCCGAGTCAGGTGTTAGTGGAGGCCGTGCGGCGAGACAGCAGGCAGCAGCGGGCGGGCCAGGCAGCCGCACCTCACCTGGCGGACTCTTCTCCAAGGGCGCCTCCGTTGATATGATGGGCGGAAGGAAATCGGCGGCGTCGGCAGGCAGGAGCGGAGAGTCGCCCAGGACGCTGCTGGGATTGGAACCATACTCCGCCTGCCCCAGGACTTCCACGGCCGGCACCTCCTCTGGCGTGACGGGCGGAGACTCACCTTGGCTCTCCGCGGCGGCGGCCTGTGGTGGCGGCAGCAGCAGCAAGAGAAGCAGCAGGAGCAGCCAGTACCCCTTGGACGCCACGCCCTGCACCACGGCAAGGGCTCGCCGCCATCTTGGCTCCTGCAACGGAAAGAATTATCTGTTAGATGCTTATAAGTGTTTATTTATTAGTGGTCTCCCAAAGTACCAAGTAGGTCTATAGAGATAAAATACCGGGAAAACAGAGAAGAATGCTTAGGGGGGGGGGATTAAAACCACCCATGTGCGTTTAAGTTAATATTACAACACAAAAGGTAACTCATCATTTTTACTGGGGACAAGGTTACATATTATTATGCAGTTCGTGAACAAACTGCTCCGGTGTGGCCGACTTCAAAGAAACTCATTATTTCAGCGTTACTTGTAGGGCGAGCCAACCTCACCTCCCGACCGTGAAATTCCACCAAGCAGTAATTAATGGGGTCTCACCAGCACTTACGAAAACTTCATCATAGTTAGCCAATGAAGTTTCCAGTGCTGAGTCATGTAAGTTTATTCCAATCAAATTCCACTCTTTAGTTTTATCAAATCTTCCTTCCTTCCTTCAGACCCCTTTCCCCTCTCACTAACAGGTTACACAAGGTTCGCACTGAACTCTGACTCTTTTCTAAGTCTAACACATCTGCCATCGTTTTAGAGGTTCCTGCCCCTTGATCATTCGACGAGTAAGGAGGCAGGAGGCGGCCGTGGGTGATTCCTCCACTTATCTCGCCTATAATCCGCGGCACACCGAGAAGTATGACATTAAGCCACAACCTTACTGTCAGCTTAACCTTATCTACCTACCGAGGTCGACTTCCTCAATGAAAGGTTGATTTTAAGCAGATCCCCGGGAGTTGCAACCTCCCGACTTAATCCATACCTCTTCACCGGTAAGAAAAAATATAAATAATCCTTAGAATTCCTTACTGACCGCCGAATCCAGTCGACACTTCCCGTCGAATTCCTTACGTCTGGCGCCTACTAAAGGAAGGCTTCAAAACGTTGCCGTTATTTTATTTGGCGTTTGGGATGAGGCGACCACATTTCTCAAGCTTTCAGCGGGGAGAGGAAAGGGCGGCGAGCTGTGACGGTGATGGTTACATAATTCTATACTTTCCTGAACTTTCCCCGCAATCAAGGAATGAAGGAAAGCCACACGAGTTACGGTGAAAACATTTCTCGCAGTAATGTATTTATCGCATACCTTGGAGAAGGCTGTGTGTGAAGAAGCGTCCAAGAGTTACGGGCAGTGAGTAGTTTCTCCATAAATACTTCATTTGAAACCGGGGGTGGGGGCGAGGTGGGAGCTTGGCGGGGCGCGGCGGGCAGGTAGGGCCCCCCACAGAGTTGTTCATCGGTGGCGTCGCGGGAGAAGCTACTTTGCTGATCCGCTTTTATTTATGAAGAGTGAGGAGAGAGTCGCCGCCTTTCTCTCTAAGCCGACCGGCCGCGCTGAGTGGCTGTGTCGAAACAATCCTCAACGTCTTCATTATCAGACGTGATGAGGAAAGCACACACACACACACACACACACACACACACACACACACACACACACACACACACACAGAAAGGAAGTTTTATTGTGTGTGTGAGTGTGTTTGTGTGCGTGGTACGTACTAATTAACTTTCTACTTAAATCTGTGACGGAGAAGCAGCTCAATTTTCATTTGCGTGCTGAGCAAACAACAGATTAAGTTTTACAGTTTATATCCAGACTTTTTTTCTATTTCTGATTAACGTATTTTTTTTCAAGAAGTGCGAAAAATGGAGGAGTGATAACTGGAAAATAATCATAACCCTTAATACTTTCTTACACGTTTTCACTGTCACCGCCTCCGGCACTTGGCGCACGCAGCACGGCCGTCATATGTGTGTGGAGGAGCTGTAAATGTTTGGGATGTCCACCCATGTGGAACTGGTAAATATATTCATCAGATTTTTTGGTATTTCGGTAAGAAAAAACAGACAGGTAAACAGACGGCCAACGACGAGTGTTTCTTTCCTCATTGTCCGTCGCTTTCATTGTCTGCCCCAAGTTGCAACAGAAATATATATGTTACAAGTTATTGTTCTTGCTTAAGCAAGTGCCTGTGTGTCCTTAGCCCGGAGCTCCCTGTTGACAGCCCTGCCCTCCCATGCAATACTTCACCTTCCCTTTCTATCAGGTGCCCGTGTGTCCTTAGTCCGAACTCCCTGATGACAGCCTCGCCCTCCCATGCAATACTTCACCTTCCCCTTTCTATCAGGTGCCCGTGTGTCCTTAGCCCGGAGCTCCTGTTGACAGCCTGCCCTCCCTTGCAATACTTCACCTTCCCCTTTCTATCAGGTGCCCGTGTGTCCTTAGCCCGGAACTCCCTGATGACAGCCTGCCTCCCATTTCACCTGCAGGTTGTTGCAGCCGTTCCTCCTTCATCAGGTGCCCAGAGTAGCCCGAAAGAGGAGACAGGTGAGAGAGAGAGAGAGAGAGAGAGAGAGAGAGAGAGAGAGAGAGAGAGAGAGAGAGAGAGAGAGAGAGAGAGAGAGAGAGAGAGAGAGAGAGAGAGAGAGAGAGAGAGAGAGAGAGAGAGAGAGAGAGAGAGAGAGAGAGAGAGAGAGAGAGAGAGAGAGAGAGAGAGAGAGAGAGAGAGAGCATTATGATATATAAACCAGCCTTACCAATGACGAGAAGTAGCTACTTTTACGCCTGGTTCAAAGCCGCTGTTGTGTGCGTTAACTAATCTACAGAGAGTCTGTAAAAGAGGTTGAAGTGGATTCGTTCCATATTCCTAACCGTCTCGGCTCAGATTAGGACTATTTCACAAGCCCACAGAGAAGATTAACTGGTTTTCACGGTGGTGTCCTGTTGAGGGTGCAGAGGTCGTGTATGACAGTCACCGATCACGAAACAGTCCGTGAAAACCCTGAAACTTCTACGAGAGGCTTTTAAACAGGCGAACCGAGGCGCCGACGGGTTAAGGATACGTGCCGTGCAGCCTTACTGACCCTTCCAGCAGCAGTGTGTGTGTTTCTGTTTAGAGCTGACGGTGTGTGTGTGTTTGTGTGTGTGTGTGTGTGTGTGTGTCATTGTGTGCTATAATCTCTAGGCCTACCCATTTACCTGCAGTTTAGATATAATTACACATTTCGGAGAGTAGAAACCAGTTCGGACCCCAACGCTTTACAGCTGTTTTCACATATTCGGTTCCGTATTCAACTGTTCCAATGACTGCCCTGAGGTGTCTTTCGCCAGTCACCGACAGTTTCACGTTACTGCTTTGGAATGCTGTTTTGGCCTGATCGTATGCCTCTGGTTTTACAAGCACCACAGACTTAGTGGCGTTGGGACGGTAACCTATTTTAGGGGTGTGTTCATTGACGAGGTCCCACCATTTCCTGAGGTCTGCAGACTTTCCTACCCCTGTGAGGTCATCCG